>NC_134412.1:15492217-15792217 GCF_038048845.1 Mixophyes fleayi | reverse complement strand
CTAATGGCTTTCCTTTGTATAACTACTGAGCTAAGGGCCTAGTGGCTTTCATTAAAAAATGCAATTGTGATTTACTAATAAACTAAAGTATTTAAAATCTCTGTTTTAGTAAAACATTCACTCGTTTACAGAATATAGAGACAACCCATGCTCTATCATGCAATGACGAAGATGATGAAAGTCAGCAGAGTCTTGGCTTCACTCATTCTGAAAAGAACAATGGTCATCAGGATTTAGCCAAATATGTCACTTCTGAATCTGATAACTGTCATAGTATTGATAAAAGCCAAGGTGTTGAGAATTCAGGTACCGAGTTAACAAGTAAGTGCTCACAGTCTTTACGCTGATATTTTGCACCTTATATTACTGAAAACGTTGCTATTTTAAACAATACTTGATATGTCTGATTCTTTTTGCGTGAAAACGCATTCATATGCTATGCGGTTCACATGTACTTGATATGCTTTTGACACGTTAGCATGCGTTTGCAGATGCGTCCACAACTCAAGTGGTATGGGATTTTCATCATTCCTTTTAATAGCCCATTCATTACAATAGGGGGTTTCAGTGTGTACAGTATGTTTAGAATCCCCATAGAAATGAATGAGTAATTGAAATGTATGGGAGCTTTGTACAAACATTAAAAATGGGGACTGTTCCTTCTCAAATTCCTCAACCAGCCCATTTGCTAGTCAGTCTGAGCTGGTCACCCAAAACGGAGAAAACAACTGTGCCCCTGCTCTTGTGAAAATCAAGCCCATGATAGATAGGAGAGGAAGCCTGGAAGCACTAGGGCTCTTCCCAGCCTCCCTGGTATGGGGTGGTTGGGGCTTATGAGTAATATTGGGACCCGTGTAGCCCCAACTAAGTGATCCCAATATAATGGTAAAGGGGACTTTAATATCCTGTTCCATTATACTAAAATAGTAAAAATATGTAAATAAATCAAACACACAAATATTAAATTAACTGATCTTGTAATCCAAGATAAAATCTTGCAATCCATGGGAAAAAAGAAATTAAAAAAAAACAACAAAATAGGATCACTAGAAGCCCCATCGCAGAATGACAATGATCGCAATTCATGTTGATGGTGCATTCATTTAAATTTTCTATTCATTTCAGTGAGTTTTCTACATGTAGCATACAACACCATTGGAATGAACAGGCTGCTCATATGAAAAGGGAAAAATAAAGCACAACGCTCAAATACATTCTAAACTTTTAGTGAAATTTGCTTAGTTTATGTTGAAATAGCTCCCCTTCTAAAATATAAGTGCAGAATTAATCAAATGGGATACTGTTAATAGAGGTACATCCATTTTCCATTGCGGGCATAAAATCTTTTTTGCTTAGGGATTTCTGGGATGTCTGTAAGTCTAGGCATCGGAGTGGTAGGACAGATGGTGTCATCCTTTGAGGCAATCCTGTTTGCTCAGTTACACTCGAAGGAGTTCCAGATAGAACTACTATTGAAATGGAACAAATCAAATCTATCCAAATCTAATTCATGTGGATGCCCCAAAGACGCGTTTGCTCCTTTGTTGGTTTAATAAGGACAACCTCATCAGAGGCTGTCCATTAACAGTTTGGTACTAGACAATCATAGTGACAGATGCCAGTCCACAGAGCTGGGGACCGGTGACCCTTTTAGTGCTCCCAACAGGAGTCAAGATTTCTAATTAGTGTCCTGGAACTAAAATCGATCTTAAATGCTCTTGCCAAAGTTCAACGTTTTCTAAGGGTAAAGCCAATAAAAATTAAATTTGAGAATGGCACAGCAGGGAGGAACAAAGACCTCCCTGGCAATGAAAAAAAGGGGAGCGTATGCTGGGTGGAATTCAACGTTCTGGTGGTCTGTTATAGCTCACGCCCCAGGTATCAACTCCTAGAACTGCTTCAGAGGTCTTTGCCTATAGCAGCCGCCTTTCCCGTAGAGCTGAACTTGCTCACAGGTACTCGGATGCCCCCAGGTCTTGTTCTCTAGTAGTAGGAGCTGATAACCTGAGATCGTAGCGCAGGTGATTACAAAGATGAGGAACTTCTGGTGGAAGGTGGTAGTATACAGTCTCGCAGCACTACAAGGCCCAGGCTTGATGGACTGAACACACGGGAGATCTGTGTCTGAATCCAGGCAAAGAACCTGGGTAACTGATAAAATAACAGTGTCAAGTATCCAGGAAAAGGTTTCAGGGTCACAGGCAATTCAGCGGTGTCAGAATTCAAGCAAGAGATCAGGGTCACAGGCAAACAGCAGTGTCAGTATCCGAGCAAGGGGTCAGAGTCACAGGCAAATCAGCAATGTCAAAATCCAGGCCAAGGGTCAGCAACAGTGATACAGAAAACAGCAGGAGAAGTATGCTTGGGAGCAGGGACTATAACCGGCAGTGAGGCCCAGTCCTCACTGCCTTAAATACTTTGATGGACAAATCAGAAAGGAGGAGGACAGGGCTGACAATCAGCCTCAGGAGGCTGCTAATTAATTACTAGCTTAGAACTGGCATAGGTCATATCATAAACCAGGAACCTGTATAAATATATAAATGAACAAATTAGAATCATGCGAGAACTCCCCCTGGAGTTGGAGGATGTCGCTACACCCTCCTACTCTATGCCACAAAGATAACAGTGCATTGTAATTAATGCACGTGCTCAGCTGCTACATCACGCCAGGATGCTGCGTACCGCCGCAGCTCATGACATGATCTCTGTAGTATTCATTTTGAGAGTAGAGAACTGGAAAGTGGACTTTCTCAGCAGGCATACATCCCGAAGAATGGTCCTTTCATCTACGTATAATCAAGAACTGGGGTCAAACAGATGTCGACATGATGGCATCTCTTCTGAAGCACAAAGTAGATCATTATAGTTCAAAGACAAGTGACCCAAAAGTGTCTTTAGAAGGCGCCATGTCTGTTCTGTGTAACTTTTGTCTTGTTTACCTATTTCTTCTGATAGGTATGCTACTAAGAGCTCTCACAAAGTTGAAAAAGGGAAGGTTTCGTGCATTCGTTGTAGCTCTGGATTTGCCAAGTAAGTCTTGGTATATGGAGGTTTTAAAGATGGCAAGAGGCCCGTCATGGCGTTTTCAGCTCAGACAGAATGCCCTTATATTGTTTTTTACAAGGACAGGGCTGTTTTATGTACAAAGCCCTTGTGTCAAGCAAAGATAAAATCAAAATCCCACTTAGATTATGAATTACAATCTCCTGATTTAAGTCTAGAGTGATCTATATATGTGGACGAGTCTTTTCTACTTTTGGATCTTATCAGAGCTCTAAAGATTACACACAAAAGAGGAGTTGGCCAATGACCAAACAATTGCCAGATTGATTACAATGGTAATTTGTCAGACATATACTGAACCAAGTAAACCTGTTACTGAAAGTATAAGAGCGTGGCATGGAGCCTTGGTGGAGCAGCTGTGCTGGGTGACCACTTGTTCTTCTTTCCATAATTTCACAAAGGTCTCCAATGTTTTGCATCAAGGACACTAATTTTGGACAGAAAGTTCAGTGCGATGCCTCCCATAAGGGCTGTGTTGCGAAGACCACATGGTTCCAATGTCACCGAATGAATGCTAGAGAAAAAAGGAATTTTGTACTTATGTTAAATCCTTTTGTTCCTTCTTTGACTTAAGTTGTTTGCATTTAGAGGACAATTTAATCTTTGTTGTTTCTCTCTTTCTCCCCCTTTATTTATATATTACTCTCTTTCCTGTACTGGGTCTGGGTTAGAAAAATAATTTACTTGCTCCCGGGTAGGGGATATAGAGGGGGATGAGGTCAGAAAGAGTAAGATTTTCTTAAAGTGTTTCTGCACACACCTCTATAGCCCATGGTTCCAATGTCCCCTAATGGAGTTCAAGTAAAGGTTTTAATGTAAGTACAGAAACACTTTATGTTTGTCCTGGCTCTGGGTAGATAATACTTAATCGATATCTGGACAAATTGTTTCATTATCAGTGTGTCTTTGTTTAGTTTATAGGAAAGATTGTTCAGCAAGTGATGATAAGGAGAAACCGTGCTGCAGAACTTACAGTTTAAGAAACAAAGAGAGAAAAATATATACAGAAACAAATGAACTACAAGATGACGACTTCTTGTGTATGTCCACATATCTCTGTTTTTAGACGTCATGCATTAAAAAAAAACTTACATTTCATAGTAATAATACAACATGGGATTAGACTAAAATGATTGTTAGAAGTGGATGAATAATGCATATTACTAAATGATAAAAACAATCATCCATGTATATAAAAGACTGTGCTAATTACAGTGATGGACTTATAGTGAGGCAAATACGATAATGACCATTCATTAAATAATCTCCTTATTTAGCCACTCGCAAAAGTAGTTTCCAGTATATCCAAGAAATACTATTCCTTTTCTGCTTTACATTGATTCTGTATTAGACTTAATTCGGATATATATCATAGCAGACCTCCTACACGTGGGATTCGAAATCATACACGGTACATAGTTATTTCCTTCTAGCCACTTGCACACAGATTCTGCTGTGCATTTATACAAAACAAATAGATAATCATACATACTTAAACACACAAAACATAGGGACAATATATCAGGAAAAAATACATGCATATGTACCTTCATTTGAGATCTGTGTGAGAGCAATGAATAACAGAAATAGATAGCTTTTACTAACCAGCAACGTAAGTTTTGTAGTCCAGCAGCTGTATATTGCTGTATAAAAGACCTATCTCAGCAGTCTCTGCACAGCTGCAGTAAAATATGGTAGTACAAGGAGTCTCACTTTAACATTGATCTTCAGATCTTACTGCACAACAGCTATTCATCACTTCATATCCAGCCTCTAATTTGGATGTGTTTCTTATGCTCCTTTTTGTCTTCTAACCTGATCCCTTTGTCTGTATTGAATGTATAAAATTCATATAAATACCACACTTTGATGTTTCTTTTTTACATTCTAGTCTGTGAAGAATGTCAGTCTTTTTTCCTTGATGAGTGTGAAGAACATGGTGCCCCAGTTTTCATGCAAGACTCGGTAGTTGAAGTAGGGACCGATAAGAGGGCAGCACTTACACTACCACCCTCAATGAGTATCAGAAGTTCTGGGATTCCACGTGCTGGTTTAGGTGTTTGGAACGAGGGCACAACACTTCCCAAAGGAACACACTTTGGACCTTATGAGGGAATTGCAACTGATGAAGATGAGGCAGCTAGTAGTGGCTACTCTTGGCTGGTTAGACACTTCATTAAATTATATCTGATCTGTATATGGATATTTTCTGCTGTTGTTTTTAACCACATGGGTTGTTTTAAACCTGTCTTTAAGGCTCACAAACAGGTCATGCAGCACGTTGAAGCATAAGTGACACATTAAATCTTTATCATTGGATCCAAGCTGTATTTTTTCGGTTGTGTTGCCCTAGCCAAATCAGAATGTTGGTAAACTACTGTGTAGCTCTTGGTTCTATGTCCCACATAATTACTGCAGTGGGAATAAGAAAATGAACATAAATGAATGTATCCGTTATATTAATGTTACAATGTAATAATTGAACACAAATGAGCTACAGCCAATAGGTAGACAAACTCTGGCACAGAATGACACAATGTAATACAATGAGCTCTGACTTGAACGTGCTAACAGTCTATAACAGAAATAACCTGTTCTCCAATATAGCTACATTCATTATAAAATGCTGCTGTTTGTGACACACTGCATAGCACTAAAAGAAAAATATGCACACAGTAAATAATTACAAGTGCCCTCCAATAAGTTCTCACAAACTGCCTTCTTCTACTTATTAGTCAACACTGTTATCTTGCCTTCAAATGTTCTTACCAATGTGTTCTATCCTGAGTAACCCTCCATCAGCCCTTGCTATCTAGACTATGTTTTGAACACTTCCTAACAATTGCACAAATATTTTGCTACTTTAAAGTTTAAGCAGCTGGGCACTGTGCTCTTATTTATCATGACTGTAAGTACTGTGTAAAGTGCTACTTGCAATCCAGGATCTTTGTTAAACACTATATTACCGCTAACTATAGCGCCATTATAAAGTGTGTAACAGAGATCCAGACTGCTGAGAACATTACTTGCCACTTACACAGTGAGTAGATAAGAGGCCTGCTATACAGCAGATTAAACTTTCACCCCAGTTACTGTTCAGTATTCACTCACCAGTTTAGCACTGGTGGGGGTGCCACGCAGCCAGGGCCGCCTTCAGAAAAAATCGGGCCCAGTACGGGCCCCCGTGCCACCCGCCCTCCCCCATGAGCGCCCCCCCCCCCCCATGAGCAACACATACTTACCTGGGGCCCGCCGCTGGTCTCTGCTATTCTGTCTTCAGCCTGGCTGTCACCGTGACAGCCAGGCACCAGGATACGATCGCAGGGGTGGAGGAATCATTCCCCCTGCGATCATGTGATCTGTCACAGGCAGAGCACATGATCGCAGGGGGAATGAATCCTCCACCCCGGCGATCGGATCCTGGTGCCTGGCTGTCACGGTGACAGCCAGGCTGAAGACAGAATAGTGGAGACCAGCGGTGGGCCCCAGGTAAGTCTGTGCTAAGCTGTTGTACCGGGCCCCCTGGTGAGCCCGGGCCCGGTACAACAGTACCCCCCTGATGGCGGCCCTGCACGCAGCATTGCCAGAGCAGCCCTTTGAGCACAGAACATATTTACTTTCAGGAGTGGAGGTAAGTGACAGCGTCTTTGTGTAACTATTGTAACAAAAGGAGGCATTTAGATGGCAATATGCAGGGCAGTAAAGTAAAACATTTGTGCAGCAATGCACCTAGATAGAATGTAAAGACCTATGTGTAACAAACAATAGTTTAAGTTTGGTAAACTTACATGCAGAGAAATCCTTCCTCTCAGCAAACAGGCAGGGTGTGTCTCTTTAGTGCAAACAGAGGCAGTGATGGGGCATTTCCTTTTAAATAGAAGGTGGGTGTGTCACCTGTCCATCAAGCTAAGGCTGGGGGAGGAGTATCAGGTATAAAAGCTTGTTTGTATCATATGTGCACTGAGATCAACGCTGGGGAAGCTGGCTGGTCTTGAGAGAGCTGAGCTATGTCTAGCTAAAGTTTAGGGTCTCCAAGTATTGCTGTGAAATCTGTACGGTGTCAAAACATTTACCATCCTGACAATAAAACTACATAAATAGGAAGAAGTTGTTCGCGTGTGCTTCAGCAGTAGCGGGCTCTTGCCACACTATATAATGTATATTTATGGGTGTCCAATATAGAAGAATCTCTCTGTGCAGTTGGTACCCCAAGGAAACTGAAAATATAGTGTGTATTACTAAAGATTAAATGGATTTAAAATCATGTAGCCATACACTCACTTACTAATGGTGAGAGGCAACCTTAATATCAAAGGGTGTTATTCCATGTGTCTATTTGTGGTGGGAATGAACTTTAAATCAATATAATTCCTCAAGGTGAACATAATGCTTGATATCCAAGTCAAAATGGGTAGGCAACTCCTTCAAACAGTGACATGTAACCTGGACTCTGAATATCGCTTGTCTTGTTGGACACTATTGACAGTTTAAAATAAGAAAAAATGGGATTTTTATACTTACGTAAAATCCGTTTCTCGTAGTCCATTGGGGTATAGAGTAGGGACAGGGCGAACTGGCACTTTAAACTTCTGTTTAACTAAGCCCTAGCTCCTCCCCCTCTATACCCCACCTCCTGTCCAGCCTCAGTTTATGTTTAACCAAGCCCACAGAAAGCGGAGATAGAGAGAAACAGGAAAAGAGAATAAAATTAACAAACAGCATTCTCTTACCAACAAGACTACATGTCAAACTGTAGGAGAAACTAGAGCGTTAAGGGTGTGCGCCCGGTGTCCCCCAATGGACTAAGAGAAACGGATTTTACGTAAGTATAAAAATCCCATTTTCTCTTCCTGTGTGGTACATTGGGGACATCCCAAAGCTGCCCTACGGGAGGCAGGGCCGTATTAAGGGAATGGAGGCCCCTGGGCTAAGGGAGCCTCCATTCCCCCGTGAGGGCCCCCCCCGGTGATCCGAGCCGCCCCCCTCCCCTGGTGAGCTAAGACCCTCGGCTGTAGCCCAGTTAGCCCTAGGGTTAATCCGGCCCTGACGGGAGGGAACGCTCAGAAGAAATGGCACGAAACTCCTTTCTTCTAAAACTTGCATTCTTGGATGCAAACACATTAAACTTGTAAAAGTTAGTGAATGTGTGTACCACCTTAAACAGCTGTTCTGTGGAAGCACCATAGCTTGCATAGATTATCTGGGACAGGCTCCCCAGCCTTACTATAAGCTTGACGAATAACAGACGTAAAATTCAGGACCGGAATGACAATGTGTTGATTTAGATAAAAACCAGACACAACCGTAGGAAGGAAAGAGGTCCTGTTTCGAAGAACTGCCTTGCTTTTATGAAAAACAAGAAGAGGAGACTTGTAAGATAAAGCAGCAAGCTCTAAAAACTGCGTGCCGTAGAAATGGGCAAAACCTTTTTCTAGGATAGAAGTTTGAGTTCCACCATATTCAAAGGTTCAAAAAGGCGGATGCCGTAAAGCATTCAACACTAAATTCAAATCCCATGGTGGTACCGGAAGAACATATGGAGGTTGTACATAAAGAACACCCTGATTGAAAATGTGCACATAAGGAATGACAGCAAGTTTTCTTTGAAAGAAGACAGAAAAAGCTGACACCTGACCTTAAAAAGAACTAAGGCGCAAACCTACATCCAACCCCTCCTGCAAGAACAGACTCCATGAGAAATCTTTGCAGAGGCTGGTTTCTGAGCACAAAGCATGGTTTGCACCACAAGTTCGGAAACACCTTAACGCTTAGGATCATAGCTTCAACAGTCACTCTGTTATGGCAGATGTTGTAAACGTAGATGACAAAAAGGGATCTTGAGTTAATAGATCTGGGCATAGCGGCAACCGTCAGGTCCGAGCTCGTCGGTGTACCAAGCCCTCTGCGGCCAATCCGGCGCTATCAGAAGAACTGGAACACCCTCGCTCTTTACCTTTCTTAACACCCTTGGAAGCATGGCTACCGTTGGGAAAAGGTACACTAAGCAATACCTCCAAGGGACAGACGTGGCGTCTACTGCAACAGCCATAGGATCTCTTGCACGGGAGCAGAAGAGGAGAACCTTGTGGTTCATCAGAGATGCCACCATGTCAATATTCGGGTGACCCCACCATTCCAACTGACAAAACATCTTAGGATGAAGGGACAATTTCCGCATGGCCAAGGGACTTTTGGTACCGCTCTGATGATTGAGGTATGCCACTGATGTGGCATGGTCTGACTGAATCTTCACTGGCCTTCCCTGCAGCAAGTGTTGTGCGCTTATAAGAGCATGAAGACATTGATTGGAAGCTTGGATTCCTTTTGAGTACAAAAACCCTGAAACCGAGCATGAAGACAGAAGGCATCTAATCTCCAAGGATGGCATCCTTTGTGATTAATGTCCAATTTTAAATTGATAAATTGCGTCCCCTGGCGAGAATCTGTTTTATGTAACCACCAAAGAAGCAAATAAATGGTCTGCAGAGACAGGTGAAATACCTGGGCCGCCGGATTCAGATGGTATTTGTTGCATTGCAACAGAAGATCCAACTGGGACTGCCGTGCATGAAACTGAGCAAACTGGACCGGCTAGAAAGTCAATACCATGTTGCCAAAAATGCTCATGGCGAAATGTACCGAAGGCTACCTTGCCGCCAACCAAGATCTTACCCTGTTCTACAAGGCTAGAATCCTGTCTTGGTTGGTAAGAACACCCGTTTTGACGGATGTGACATAAAAATACTCAAAAGATCATTTGCTGAGATGGGAGCAACTTGGGGTTAATGTATTAACCTCCGGTTTCTTCAACTCCCGCGAGTTCGGCGTCTTCGGCGCTTAAATTTAAAGCGGCGCTGCCTTGTAAAGGGAAACTTCCCTTTACAAGGCAGCGCCACTTTAAATTTAAGCGCCGAACTCGCGGGAGTTGAAGAAACCGGAGGTTAATACATCTACCCCTTCGACTTTTTGAAGTTGAGAATCCAACCGTGAAACTAGAATCTGGATTACTACTTGGATATGTCGCCTACAGCACCTTTGGAGACTCTGTCATTAAAAAAAGATCGTCCAGACAAGGGATGATTGTAATCCTCTTGGACTTTAGCAGAGCAGCCACGACCGGCATGATCTCTCTGAAGATACGTGGGGTCGTGGCCAGACCAAAGGGAAGAGCCTGAAATTGTTAGTGCTCTGACAGAACCGCAAACCTCAAAAGCGACTCATAACCCCTCTAGATAGGTACATGAAGATAGGCATTTTTGATGTCTAGAATCCCCATGAATTTTCCTTGTTCTATGCCGTCAATGTCCGAGCTCAAAGACTCGATCTTGAACCTGAGCACTGTGACATGGGTGTTGAAACATTTTCAAAGTCAGAATTGGTCTGAAGAAGCCCTATGGTTTTAGTACGAGAAAAAGGTAGTAATAAAAACCCAAACCTCTTTGAGAATCTGGCACCCGAATCATCACTCCGGAATAAAGGAGGGATAGAATCGTTTCTCATAAAACCAGTCGCTTTCGTGGACAATGGGAAGCCCTTTGGCAAAAACTGTCTGGGAGAAAGAGCGAGCAGATCGATCTTGTATCCTCAATCCACTACACCCAAGCCCAGACATCGGTAGTAGACTGCAACCACTGATCCCTGAACAAAAAAAGACGAGCTCACACCACTGGCGACAGCGGAGGAGCAAAATGTCCGTCATGTGGACTGCTTGTTTGCAGGTTTCGCTGCTGGACATCAAGCCGACTAGGCCTGGCGCCCATGCAGCAAGCCACCCCTAGGGACGGATGACTGGCCTGTAGAACATTGGCCTGAGGAATATTAACCCCGCAAACCTTCCTGAGGACTGAAAGGACTGGAATTTGGATAATCTTTGTTTAGGAGCATTAACTGGGAGAAAAGTGCCCTTTCCACCTGTAGCTGGACTGATAATGGAGTCAAGCTGAGGTCCAAACAAAAGACCCCCAGAAAATGGTATGGTCACAAGAACCTTTTCAGACTCCCCATCAGCCTTCCAGGACTTAAGGCAGAGAATACGACAAGCTGAAACTGCAGAGGCAGAAATACGTGCACCAATCAGTCCGGAGTATGTAGCTGCCTCTCGTAAATAGTAAATAATCTATCGCCCTCTGAATTTGCTCCACTAATGGAAGCAGTTCAGAGGAAGGCCTGCCTGCCAACAAACCTTGAAAACTGTGTTTTGACCAGCATTCTACTGCTTTGTTAACCCACGCAGATGCCAAAGCAGGCCTGAAAGAGGCATATGCTGCCACGAAAATTAACTTAAGGACGGCCTTAACCTAATGGTCTGTACCATCCTTAAGAGTGGCTATGTTAGGATAAGGAATAGTAGTTACCTTGGCTAACCTTGTAACTGCAGCATCCACACGTGGAAGCGTCTACCATTTAGCAAATAACTTCAGGAGGAAAAGGATAAACCGACTGCAGTCACCGAAATACTTGGAACTTGCTATCTGGGGAAGACCAAGGCTCTGACAACAAATCTTCCAATAAGGAAGAAGCCAGGAAAAAGAAAGAATTTTTTTTTCTTCTTTTTTTACTTTTCTGTGCAAAAAGAGGAGCCTGTGCAACATGAGGAACCTCTTACTTAGGAAAGTGAAGTACCTGACACACCCCTTGTATTAATTCCTCCACACTCTGGCGAACCGAATGAATCTCCTCCACAACCGAAGGAGCATCCATGTCAGAATTCACCGCTAAATTACCTTCATCCTGGGAACTACAGTCAAATCTGGCTTATTTTCCTGCTGTTGTGGCGCCATCCTCCTACGCTTACGTGAGGAAGACGGTGCCGCAGATTGTAACATCCTCTCTAAGAGGAAAAAACCTAAACCAAACCCTGTACAGAGGATGCAATTCCCTGTACCCAAGCAGGCTGTACAGACTCCGCCAGGGAGATACAGTCAAACCTTGACTTAGCGACCTAGAACTCATTTCAGTTGCTACAGTGCAAGCAGAATCAGAAGATGGAGCGACCACAGCCTGTGACAGCACCAACTGAACAAGTTCAGCCACTGTATTGGAGAGAGACCAAACCAGGCATGTGTTGCCGTATGTAAAGCAGCAGCTGCTGTATCACACGGTATGCTGTTTGAAAGCCGGCAGGCTGCGCACAGAGCCTGCGCGCCTGACTGACATGATGGTAGCTTAACGTGACAGACAGCCCAGGTGAAACTCAACATTGATGTAACACCAGCTTTACCACGCATGGTTTTTTCCCTTCTGACATGTTAACAGATGGTAAACAGATTCCCCAGCGCGGCAAGGGGGAGGGAAAAGGGTGCAAAGAAACGCCAAGCAACAATAATACTTGAAAGACAAACTAGTATTTTAAAAATTAGACCAGCCGGCGTACTTGTATTTAATGCAGGTAAATAACCGAATACACTTCCCCTATCCCTATCCTCTGTTCCTCCGTCTCTCCCTCTATCTCCTGTGTTTCTCTGTCAGTCCACCCCTCCCCTTAGATTGTACGCTCCTTTGAGCAGGGCTTTCTCTACTCCTGTCTTCACCACTTTTAACTCAGCTCGCCAGCTACCCTGCCTTCCTCCTCGAGGACCCTCTTCCCCCGTCTCCTCTCGCTCCCTTCTCTTCCCCCTGGGGGTCTCCCTCTCATCTGTGCCCTCCCTCCTAGGTGCCGTTGCTGGCTGACCTTCCCCTCTCCCCTCCCCTCTAGCTGTGCCTTGAGCTCACTGAGTTACTGTGATTATTGTTTACTGTTCTGTGCTGTCTCACCTCGTATTGTAATCTCGTTTGTCCCTGTACGGCGCCGCGGACACCTAGTGGCGCCCTATAAATAAAAATTAATAATAATAATAACTCAATCAGCACAATATGAATCGTACATAGATCCTGATCAGGAGCTATTAACTGCTAACAAAAGGCGTTTGGCTATAAGACTGTGCCCATATTCGGTTCAATCACATTTGTCTGCTTTTGTATGATTCATATTGTGCTAATTGAGTTTATTTGATTATTTACCTGCATTATATACTAGTACGCGGGCTGGTCTACTTGTTAAAATACTATTTTGTCTTTCAAGTATTATTGTTGCTTGGCGTTTCTTTCCCCCCCTTTTTTCCCTCCCCCTTGCCGCACCGGGGAATCTGTTAACTGTGTATTAACAAGTGTTTGGGACCATTCCCTTACAATTTATCCCCTTGGCTGCATCCACTTTCCTTTGGGAAGCGCAGATTATCCATATCTGTATCTATGTTAACAGATGGGACAAAACAGTGTAATTAAACACAATATTAAAAACAAGCAGCCCACAAAACTGAACAGAAAGGGAGCCTGCAATACAGCCAATAAAACCCCACAGAGTAAAAGTAATAAACTTTTGAAAATAACAATACCCAAACCTTTCTATCAGGACTCAGGACAGAAAAGGGGAGCTATAAAATGGCTGTTTATTCTGGTGTCTGCACACATAATAGTGAGAGACTACCGTGGAGGAAGTGTAATTAGAAGAAACATCACTCCCCCCAGGGCCCAGCACTGAATTGGTAACAATCAACAATCCAGTGCCTAGCAGAGCTTCACTATCTTAGTGACCCTTGCCTAACCCTGTCTCCTGAGCTAAAAATAGAATCTTTTTTTTTTTTATTTATTTTTTTTCCATAGAATGACTGCTCCTAGTAAGAAGCAGCCTGCTCAGGGACACACTGCGATTTTCTAGCCCTCTCTCTCAGCACTGTGCTGGGAGAGGGTTTCACTTACCTTCTGCCACCCCTCCTCACGCGGTGTCTGCAGTCTATCTGACTGTCAGATCAGGAGGACGGACACAGCCTGCGACGACTGTGCCCGGCTCCTAGGTGGGTATGAAAATGTTGGGAGAGGGAGGCTAGCAACAAAGGCACCTCTCACAGCACCTCCGACCCCCCCCATCCATATAGTGCTTGCCGCACGCTGCATACTGCAGATTCCTGCCATAAAATAATAAAAGTAACAGAAGAAGGCTGCTGAGCAGCCCAGACACAGCCCTTTCGCCGGGCACTTAAACTAGACTGAGGCTGGACAGGAGGTGGGGTATAGAGGGGGAGGATCTAGAGCTTAGTTAAACAGAAGTTTAAAGTGCCAGTTTGCCCTGTCCCTACTCTATACCCCAAAGTCCCCGGTGTCCCCCAAAGGAAGACAGAGAAACAGAAGTGTTGCTCCTCTGGATTTCATTAGTAATCATATGGTTTCTTTTGTCTTATCCTCCATCACATCTCCTTATGGAGGTTATATGTAGAGATATATTTACTTCATAGTTATATTTACTTTCTTGTGACACATAAATTATTTTCTACACTGTATCCAATGTCACACCATTAAATAATCCTAAGCAAAATTATACAACCCAGCTTTTGCAATAAGGCAGGAATATCCAACCACTCCCACAATTTGCCCAATCCATTTTAACTATAATCCATAATTAAGAAGGGTAAGGGGATATGGATAAATATTTTTCACATCACGTATTGTCAGAATTCCAACCAAGGGCTTCTGCAGACTGCTGCTCTGCTGACTGAGCTATTCTGAATGCTGGACAGCTCCTTGCCTTCACTCTGTGTCCTAGCTCAGTTTTCATTGATCTCCTGATGTTCAAACATTTATGGCTCCTCCCCTTGACTTCCTATAAAAGGCTGGCCTGTTCCTGTCTTCCTTGCCATATTATTGTGCTTCTGTCTGTAATCTAGTTCCTGTTCCTGTTGCTGCATTCTTCCTTCAGTTATCGACTACGCCTCTTCCTAAACCCTTTACTTATTGCCTTACTGAGTACTGAACCTGGCTATTGTTGACCATTCCTTATTATATTCTTGTGGCCTGCCTTCCTTACTGCTACTGGACTCCTATTCAGTCTCTGGACCGTTACACATATACACTGTGTAGTTTTAATGCTACAGTATGTAGGTAATGTTAGAAATTGTTACAGGACATAATTCATGTAGACTATTTTTGATTTCCGACAAGTTGTTGTCCTAGCAACACCTAGGTTATGACCCAAATACATCTGACTGAATTATACATCTTTATAAACCACTTTTGGATCTGAACTGAACGTGTTTTAACTACATACACACATATTGCAGACTGATCACTATCTATGTCTGTGTAGCTAGCTTTAAAGTGACCATTTAAAAGATCCACTAAGGCAGATTTTGGAATAAGCTATTAGAGAATGAAGATGCTCACAATTTTTGAATCTTCAGCAATTGCTCTGCAGCATGGGTCTGATCACCTATATTTAGACTTTCTTCATCTTGATCTTCTGATTAAAATTAATCAACTCACCTTATGGATTATAAACCTGTTAACAAGTTCTGGGGTATGTAATTTCCCCCAGCTGCCAATCACAGGGAAGTGTCCCACTGGATACCCAGGGATGTGCTAGATAAGATCGACGCTGAGTCTTTATCTGACCCGACTAAGGAAGTGAACGGTAGGTAGGAGAGCAGGTTCTGTGGGCATGCCCCCAGCATGACATGACCATGAATCACTAAAATTCAGATGTTGGGAGGCATGTTTATTGGCACTTGTGGAGTGTAATAAAACGTAGCAATGTGTTACAAATATTATGGTAAACAGCAGACTTAATTTGATTTTTGTATACAGAAGGGGAAGTTGCTCAATCAATTTATAGGTTCATAGCAGGTTCTTGAAAGTGTGGGGTTATCCTGAAAGGAACAAACACAGAGTAAAATCCCCCAGCACACTGTTATAACCAGCAAGGTAGCTGCCATTTATATTTGTACATAAAAATGCAAAAGTCTCAGTTGTACACATTTGCAAATGTATGTTTAAGCCACCCGCCTTACGACGCTTTTGCTAATAGGGTGGTACTAACTCTAAACAGTGAGAGTCCCATATATTTGGGCCATACATATATGTGTTTTTAAATTGAGAGCTAACTTACCAAGAGGTTCCCCAGAAGGCTCCAAATGGCAATACAGCGCCAGCACTCCCCCTCAGCTACTGACACCAACATGCCTCTCAGACAGTACAGAAGTGGAAGTTGCTCAATCAATTTGATTTTTTGGCACGTATTGCCTTAATAATGGACATCTGAATGCCAGAAGAGCTAACATAAAGATATAATATATTGCCTCTTTAAATGTATTGCAGAGTTATGTTATTTATTGTGGAGTTCTTGATATAAGGTGAAAAACTTGCTGAGGACTAGTGTCCCTTGCTTTTCATTTAATCGAGTCCACTTTTAAATCACTTGGGAATAGATGGCATTGTAGTTATATTTACACAACTATTATTCCGCAGATTACTAAAGATAAAGATTGTTATGAGTACATAGATGCAAGGGATGAAAACAGTGCTAACTGGATGAGGTAAGCAACCTTAAAATATTTCTTTTGCAGTATTTTAATTAAGGTTATAAGTTTGGGCTTTATTGAGTGTTAGACATTTTTCACATAACAGTGATCTGCAGCAATTAGTCTGTATATAGTGTATTTTACGTTACTCATTTTGTAAACAGAATATTATTGTATGGTAATGTATTTTGCAACCACTATAGTTTACATTTCTTGAACCTATATAGTATTTAAAAAACAATTACACCAGCCCATAGGAGACAAAAGAGAAACAAGTATTTATTCCACACAGTAAAGTTATAGATAGTGCTGGGAGTTTTTACTAAATGATTATGAGTAATTAGTAGATGTTTCCTTACAGTGGTTACAGGACTTTCAGTGGGCCTCTAGGATTCGTTGTATCATTTGTTGAAAAATATTAAATACAGTCATGGCCAAAAGTTTTGAGAATGACACAAATATTGGTTTTCACAAAGTTTGCTGCTTCAGTGCTTTTAGACCTTTTTGTCAGATGTTGCTATGGTATGCCGAAGTAAAATTACATCAAGTGTTAAATGCTTTTAATGACAATTACATTAAGTTTATGCAAAGAGTCAATATTTGCAGTGTTGACCCTTCTTTTTGAAGACCTCTGCAATTCGCCCTAACATGCTGTCAATCAACTTCTGGGCCACATACTGACTGATGGCCGCCCATTCTTGCTTAATCAAATTCCTTTTCTTACATAAGTATTTGAGTGTGTAGCAAAAAATATTTTTTTATTATTATTACAGTACCATGTTAGCCATAAAAATCTATGTTATGTTAAATACTTTTGTGTCAAAAAAGACAAAAGTATTATAGGAGTGATACCTTTATACATGACCCTATATAATAAAAACAATACTAAACAAACATCAGTCTATCATAAACGCACAGGCCGCCCAGCATATCTGAGATGGAACAGCTTTCACCCAGGACACATAAAGAAGTCCATCATTTACAGCCAAGCTCTGAGATACATTCAGATTTGTTCAGATAGTGAAGACAGAAAACAACACCTGGGGCTAGATTTACTAAGCTGTGGGTTTGAAAAAGTGGGGATGTTGCCTATAGCAACCAATCAGATTCTAGCTATCATTTTGTAGAAGGTACTAAATAAATGAAAGATAGAATCTGATTGGTTGTTATAGGCAACATCACCACTTTTTAAAACCCGCAGCTTAGTAAATCTAGCCCCTGTTATCACTGAGAAATACATTCCTACAACAAGGATACCATCCAATAGTTATAGATGAGGAGATCCACAGAGCCACAAGGATCCCAAGGAGTAGTCTCCTGGATTACAAGCAAAAGGAGGTTAACAGCAGGGTGCCCCTAGTGGTCACTTACAATCCCCACATGAACATCTTGGGGAAAATTGCTGCTGACCATCAACCCATATTTCAGAAAGACAATATACTGAAGGAAATATTCCCAGATTTACCTCTCCTTTCATACAAACTTAAGAAATCTCCTCGTTAGAAGTGCCCTCCCATCACCATCAGAGACTGGCACCTTCCCTTGCAAAAGCAAAAAATGCAAAACCTGCACCCATGTCCTACCAACAAACACAGTCCACATACCCAACACACAACGGGAATATAAAATCACTGACACATTCTCATGCGCATCCTCCAATGTGGTGTACATGATACAGTGTACAAGGTGCCCGGAGGGTGCTCATTGGAGAGACCAAGCAGAAACTGCAATCCAGGATGAATTTACACAGAAACACAATAAAGAAGACTCTGGACACCCCTGTGGGTAAACACTTCTCTGGATCAGGACACAGTCTGACAGATTTAAAAGTCCTAATACTGAAAAGTCTTTTTAAAAATGACAGGGAGAGAAAAATATGGGAATTCAAGCTGATAAGAACATTCCATTCATTGACTAAAGGACTCAGTCTAACACCTGCATTTATGACCCACTACATGGACACACTTCACACCCTACAGCAGAGTGCAGACCTCTGAACTCGTAGGACTTTTACTCTTCCATCCATAACGAAAACCTTGTTTTTATTACTTTAGCTTATCTTGATGATGTATTCCCCCCCCTCTTAAATGTTGTGCCTTTTTCTCAGTCATTCATTTGTAAAGTTGCCTGATGAAGGGGACTCTGTGCTCTGAAAGCTAGCAAATATTATATATTTTTTTGTTAGCCAATAAAGATATCGCTCCTATAATACTTTTGTCTTTTTTGACAGGAAAGTGTTTAACATCACATAAGTATTTGAGGTAATACAAAGACAAAAGATTGGTAACTCAAATATCATGGAAGACTTTAATCTAGTATTAGACCCAAAAATAGTCAAAACATGCACACATTAATCCAAACTGCACATTGCTAATATGTTTCCCTCAACCACATTTAGAAAATTGTTAGCTGAACATGACTTATACAACGTCTGGAGAGTCAACAACCCGGATGTAAAAAAAATTCATGTATATTTTTCAGTGTCCTCAATATATATTCACACATAAAACTGACTCTCTGGTAGGGGCACGATTTCCTATATCTACAGCCTTATTCTTGATGTACTTTTACCTCCGGAGGTAGGCATGAGAAGGAGTGGGAGAGGGACCATTATGCTGGCGGGGTTGTGGCCAGATGGGTTCTTTCTTACATATCTGGTGGTCCTGCCCTAAAATATCCTCCTTTTGGGACCGAGTTAGGGCCCTCCTCTCCTCCCTCCTTCCGTGCCCCGTCCGGAAAGACCCATGGTCTTTTCTTCTCTGTTACCCTCTGATTGATGATGATAGACAGTCTGCGAAATTGGCATCCCATGTCCTTGCAGCTGCGCGATGCCTAGTAGCTAAGTCATGGAAACAAGTTGAACCCCCCACTATGGCGGCCTTACGATCCTATATTTGGTTCATTGCACGGATGGAACAGATTACATACCACCTTCACGATAAGGACGATAAATTCCACCAGATTTGGGCTCCTTGGCTTTACTTATAACCCCTTAGCTCCTGCACCAACTCCTTCCTGTTAAGTGATGGGCATAGGGGACCTGACTCCTGAAGCAGTTACCCCTGTCCCAAATACCCAGGTAATACTCTCACCTGAACTTCTTTTATTGTAAAAAAAATAAAATAAGATAAAGGGAAGAATGTTCTCTTTTTATTTTTATTATTTATCTATTTTCTTTAGGTGACGACCAGTGCCCTCCCCACTCCCTTACCCCCCTCTATACTATTATAAAATGTTATTGATGTTTGAATATCCTGAGTAACAATGGTATACTTGCCTGTTTCCTCAATGGCATTCTGTTGATGTCTTGCATATCCATTACTTAATTTTCTGTTACATTGTTATTTATTCATGTCTTGCTTTGCTTCCTGTTTTGTTTTGTTTTTTTTCTACTTCTGCAATGTACTAATTTGTTGACTTGTATCTGTATATCATTGCGATTTCTCAAAATAAATAGTTAAAAAAAAAAAACTGACTCTCTGATAAATGGACCTTACAACAAATTAAATGTATCAAATTATGTGTTCAGATCACACTCCTGTAATGTGAAATTATACATAGTAAAATACCCCCAAGGCTTAGTGACTCCCTAATTACTTACTAAATACTTTAGAAGACAGATTTTCCCAAATCCAGTCCATAGGGAGCTCTAACAGTGCAGGTTTTCCATATCACCTTGCTGGAGCACAGGTGTATTCATCACTGACTGTCTCATTTTAAAAGATCCACAGGTGATCTAATCACTTGTTCCCTGGAAAATCAGCACTGTTAGGGGTCCCTGAGAATTATTTGTTAATGTTGTATCAACAGAGGCAGCATCTGTGTAGAAGGCTAACAATATAGTTGTGAAAATCATTAAAACTATACATACCAGGTGAAGGGTATGACAGCCTGAGGCGACTGTCTCTACTCACATATGAGCATTGCCCTAAAATAAGTCAAGAAAATGTTTTATTAAAGTTTGGTTTTTGCTCTGGGCATAACAATATTTACTTTAAACGGAAACACGTGAAATAAGTGTTACTTAGTTTCTGTCTGACCTGCCTCCCTTTCCCTCTGTATTTTCCAAATAACTTGATGTGGAAAAGGACTACTGTTAAAAATTATTGATCACACCCTTTAGTTGCCACCAACTCTAATTGTAACTAAGCTTGATAAAGGTGATGGGGAAGGTGGCATTATATTCTGGTACCAGTATCTACCAAATGCAGAAACTTTACAAAAAAAACATCCTCAATTACTTTGGGAAGCAGGCTTACACCAAACTCTCTCAACAGACCAATGGGAACATATCTTTTTGCATGGTTTTCCTCCGGGTGCTCCGGTTTCCTCCTACACTCAAAAACATACTCATAGATTAATTGGCTGCTGACAATATTAACCCTAGTCTGTGTGTGTATTAGAGAATTTAGACGTAAGCTCGGGACTGATGTGAATTACAAATATTCTCTGTACAGCGCTGCAGAATTGGTGGCACTATATAAATAAATGTTGATATTGATGATGATGCCCAAATGACTAAATAACAATGATTGAATAGACTGTACCTGTCAGGGGCCGTCTCCGCACTGACATTTGGTGCAGAAGACGGACGCCTGCACCTTCTCGACAGCCGCGTCCTGTTGCCTAGCAGCGGGACGCTCCTTGTTCCTTGCACTTAATGCGTGCGCATGCTCCGTTCAGCCGCATCCCGTTGCTATGCAGCGGGACACTATCTCCGCTCAACTGTCAGCGTGTCTGACTGCCAAATCTCCATCACCCAATCAGGATGCACCTTATAGTTTATAGAGCACCCTCTGACACATGTTGGATGCTAGAGTATTGCTTCACTTCTGGTCCAGCGCTTCCTGAACTTCTGATCCAGTGTTCTTCGGTTCTGACTCAGCTTTCTGTTACTATTCTCTTGTGTTTTGTTTTGGTTCCTCACTGCCCTACTGGTTTGACTATTTGGCTTGACCCTGACTTCTCTCTGGAACCTCCCTGTGTACCGCACCGCTTGTTTTGCCTTGACCTGGACTGCTTGACTACGCCTGTCTACTACTTTCACTACACTGGTGTCTTGGAGAACTGCGACCTGCGTACCCTTAAACTCCCTGCGGGGTCAATGGGGAATACCGGGGGTACGTTAGACTCAGCGCCTCCCTGTTCTGTTGCACTAATACCGGTTAGCGGGCATCTCTGAAATTCCGTGACAGTACCTTATTCCAGCCAGACTATTCAAAATATGTCCTTACCAATCAAAATTTTGTTAGCACAACTGTACTGAGGTAGGAAATATAATTTTAGGACGTACTCAACCATTCAAACAGTATGGAAGGAGGTTTTTTATACTTGCCATAAGTTATTGGAACAACAATGACTGCAATAGCTCAAAATCCATTTTCCCAAACTATTAGCAAGATTGTAGTTAAAATATATCTTTCAAATGGAAACTCTAGGTATAACTTACTGTCACGCAGCCTCCTCTACTATCATTAAATGGTTCAAATGGCATGAATATGTAACAGATGGAGAAGGCCCCTTGAACAACCAGCAAGCTAAGTAACAATCCAGATCCCCACCTTTCAACTTAGTTGTACTTCCGCAACAACCTTAATACAGTCAAGTCCATAAATATTGGGACATCTACACAATTCTTATATTTTGGGCTCTATACCCCACCACAATGGATTTGAAATGAAACTAACAAGATGTGCTTTAACTGCAGACTTTCAGCTTTAATTTGAGGGAATTTACATCCAAATCAGGGGAACAGTGTAGGAATTACAACGGTTTCTATATGTGCCTCCCACTTTTTAAGAGACCAAAAGTAATGGGACAATCGACTCAAAACCTATTTCATGGACATGTGTGGGCTATTCCTTCGTTATTTCATCAGCAATTAAGCAGGTAAAAGGTCTGGAGTTGGTTTTAGTTGTGACATTTGCATTTGGAATCTGTTGCTGTCGACTCTCAATATGAGATCCAAAGAGCCGTCACTATCAGTGAAGCAAGCCATCATTAGGCTTGTGGATGCAGCTGATTCAAGCTCTGGGTATCTTGTAAGTACATTTTTTTTAGCTATATCATTTGCATTTTCTATAGGGCAGGTGTAAGTGCTGATTGATAGTGATGACTGTCACGGCATAGTCTTTGTATTGTAAACTACACATGTGTGCTACTAGATAGCAAAGAATATGTGTATGCAAGTAAGACTAAAAACGCATTGCATGTACAGTATGCATTAAGAATGTATTATTTTATGCATGTAATATAAAATAATTTTTTTTTTTTTAAACACGTTTGTATTAATGATTATAGTATTATGTGTTCATTTATTTGCTAAAATATATATTTTTTTTGCCATGCGTGTGACTTTACATTGCTCATATGCATTTGTGCAACCTGCAATCTGTTGTTTCTCTCTACATACAGCAAGTACCGTTTATGCAGAGTGTATTTGCACCCAGATTCAAATCAAAACATGATGTTGAGATGCAAAAAAAAATTAGTCCCTGAATGTTTAACTCACTGTATCTTTTTTATAGGTATGTGAATTGCGCAAGATATGAAGAAGAACAAAATCTTGTTGCTTTCCAGTACCACAGGAAAATCTACTATCGGGCTTGTAAAGACATTATTCCATACACCGAACTCCTTGTTTGGTATGGAGAAGAATATGGAAAAGAGCTTGGTATCAGATGGGGCACATTGTGGAAACGTAAAGAACCGTCACTAGGTAAAAGTGTGTTTTGGTTTCAAGTAAATGACAGTGAAATATGTACATGATGTTCTTTACAAAATGTAAACCTAGAAACATTGTCAAAACATTTACAATAGTGCATGAAAATGGTGTGACAGGAAGGAAAGACAGAAGTACGTTAGACATGTGACTGTTGGGCATAATACATATGATATATATTGTGAAGGAATAAGCACAACGGGATCATCCTGTCCTGGGATACATGTGACACACAGGACACATAGGTAGAATCCAGCAATTACGTTTACGTAGTTCACAGGTAGCATTTGAAAATTATTTCCTGCTGGCCCGTTGCATTTAAGAACTTTACGTGTGATACTGTTTCTAAAGCATAGGTGCCCACTAAAAATCTCAGATTTTAGGGGACAATTCGTGGCAACACTGAAAGAGGTAACTAAATTCTGCAGCAGTATTTGAGGTCATATTTTTCTATACATCAGGATAACTGGTCTGATCTACTTCCATTGCCTAAACTTAATAATCATTTCTTCCATGAAAATTGCTCTGTGTTTCATTGGTCCCTACGAGAAATTCTGAATGAACCAATGCTATGTCATTTTGTCTCAAATTAACTTCTTCATTATAAATGTCCACTGGACAGAAATATCTAGATTCTAAAAGACTCCATAGCATATTATACTATTTAGGGGATTGGAAGGATTATAGCCCTGTAGAATGCTCTTGGGTCAAAGCACACAATTCCCATGCCTCACTTTAGGTCAAGCAGTTTCACTTGCTTAACAGAGGGCAACACTGACACTGTTTCCTGCTTGTTCTTCATGAATAAGTCTGTCCAGGAATATTTGATATAGTCACATCCGAATGTGCAAATCTTCATATATGTCACTCACCGGACTATTAGTGCTTCTAGTTTTAAACATGGGTCTCTCTTTCTCTTGCCGGCGCCTATCTTGCGCCGCGGCCGTCCGCTATCTTGACCAAAGGATTGTGCATGTGCAAGACCCACGGACTGTTAAAACCTTGTTTCTAGTCTCATTGGATAATTAATCACCTCTCACTATTTAAGGCACCTGTTGCCCTATTACCTTTGCCTGTTCTTGGTCCTTATTCCATTGAGACACCGAGGAGTTTCCTGTTCCTGCTTGTGCTATCTGTTTGCTGTGGACGCTACCTGCACCTGGACAAGTTCTTCTCTCCACATTAGTGGTAATACCTGCCAGCCACAGACCTCTCCATGCTGTCTTGTATCGTACCTGCACCTGGACAAGTCTTCTCTCCACATCAGTGGTAATACCTGCCAGCCGCAGACCGCTCCATGCTACATTGTATCGTACCTGCACCTGGACAAGTTTCTCTCCACATCAGTGGTAATACCTGCCAGCCGCAGACTGCTTCATGCTACATTGTATCGTACCTGCACCTAGACAAGTTTCTCTCCACATCAGTGGTAATACCTGCCAGCCGCAGACCTCTCCATGCTACATTGTATCGTACCTGCACCTGGACAAGCTTTCTCTCCACATCAGTGGTAATACCTGCCAGCCGCAGACCGCTTCATGCTACATTGTATCGTACCTGCTCCTAGACAAGTTTCTCTCCACATCAGTGGTAATACCTGCCAGCCGCAGACCGCTTCATGCTACATTGTATCGTACCTGCACCTGGACAAGTCTTTCTCCACATCAGTGGTAATACCTGCCAGCCGCAGACCGCTCCATGCTACATTGTATCGTACCTGCACCTGGACAAGCTTTCTCTCCACATCAGTGGTAATACCTGCCAGCCGCAGACCGCTTCATGCTACATTGTATCGTACCTGCTCCTAGACAAGTTTCTCACCACATCAGTGGTAATACCTGCCAGCCGCAGACCGCTTCATGCTACATTGTATCGCACCTGCACCTAGACAAGTCTTTCTCCACATCAGTGGTAATACCTGCCAGCCGCAGACCGTTCCATGTTACATTGTATCGTATCTGCACCTGGACAAGTCTTCTCTCCACATCAGTGGTAATACCTGCCAGCCGCAGACCGCTTCAGGCTACCTTGTACTCTACCTATCCCTGGACAAGTCTTTACTTCATGCCAGCGGTAACACCTGTCAGGTGCAGCTTACTCTACTACTTTGCATGTTACCTATTTTTGGGACTAAAGTATATAGTTTCTCGGGAGTATAGCTGCGAGTCGCTGACTCTCCTATTACATTGTTGATTGACTGTTTGCATAGACTTTCTCCAGTTGTCAAGTATTTGCCTGCTGTATGCTACCTGCGTGCTAAGCACTTTGGAACTCTCTTCTTCTTTTATCACTACTCAACATTCTGCCGTGCTACCATTGTTTCCACTGCTTAGAGACTATGCATATATATCATTGACATTCCTTCTTCCATTCAGTTTGTATAGTTCTGTATATTCACCACACTCCCCAGAGGGCCGCGACCTGCACAGTGGCAGCCGCTAAAACCATACTTTTCTTGCGGGAGTTCCTGGAGAAGACCAGCCACTGTGTTAGACTCTGCGCCTCTGGTGAGTAAAGCTACACCAGGTGAATTCTGGGTAAAACTCCTAGTGCCCGTGACAGTCAGAACAGGCCATGACAGACCCAGGTTCGGAACCAACAGCTAAGGACTTGCTGCAGCACCTGGTTACTCGGGTAGAACAACAAGATGTTCGCCAGCAACAGTTACTTCAATGTTTTCAGTCCCTAGTCTCTCGGGGAGACCCTGTGCAGAATGTATCTTCTACTGTAAATCCTCCAGTGTCTTCTTCTCTCCCAGTGCCATCCCAGGTGTCTACTGCTTCTGCTCTACACCTGCCTACTCCTTCAAAATTTGATGGAGACCCAAAAGCTTGTAGGGGCTTTCTTAATCAGTGCTCCATTCATTTCGAACTCCAACCTCAAAATTTCCCTACTCATTGCTCTAAAGTGGCCTATATAATTTCCTTGTTTTCTGGACAGGCTCTGGCATGGGCCTCCCCTCTGTGGGAAAGAGATGACCCTCTGTTGGAAGATAGTGCCATGTTTATTTCAACTTTCCGAAGAATTTTTGATGAACCTGGTCGTGTTATTTCTGCTGCCTCTAGCATCCTTCGATTACGCCAAGGATCCCGTTCAGTAGCACAGTATGTAATCCAATTTCGCACACTTGCCTCTGAACTCCAATGGAACAATGAGGCGTTGATAGCTGCCTTCTGGCAGGGTCTTGCTGGTAAAATTAAAGACGTATTGGCCTCACAAGAGTTACCTTCTTCCTTGGATGCTTTGATATCTTTGTGCAACCGAGTGGACATGAGATTCCGAGAAAGAAACTCTGAAAGGGAATCTTCATCTAAAATACCTGTCCGCCTGGCATCCCGATTTCGTCATCCCTCACCGCCTATAGAACCCATGGAGGTGGGACGTTCTAGATTGACTCCAGAGGAGAGGGAACGACGGTTAAAGAATAAACTTTGTATTTATTGTGCTGATCCTAATCATATGCTGAACTCATGCCCTAAAAAGTCGGGAAACGCAAAGCCCTAACTTGTTCTGGAGAGGTAAGGTTGGGGTCCCTGGAATCCTCTCCATGTCATATGGAATCTAAAACTTGTTCGTTTGCTGTTACTGTTTCAACTTCCACTAAGTCTTTTACAAGCACTTCTGGACTCTGGAGCAGCTGGAAGTTTTATCTCAAGTTCCTTAGTGTGTCAGTGGTCCCTACCAGTGATTCCTTTAAAAACAACTATTGCCGTCACGGCCATTGATGGCTCACGAATTACTAATGGAACTATTACTCAACGTACCATTCCTTTAACCCTTCAAATCGGGGCTTTACACCAAGAGCAAATTTCTTTATTGGTCCTTTCTGTTACCACTAGTCCTATCGTACTTGGTTTTCTATGGCTTCAAGTCCATTCTCCACAAATTGATTGGAACGTTCCGCAAGTTGTATCCTGGGGTCCGGCTTGTCATCATAGATGTCTGACTCAAGTTCTTCCCGTGAAAATAAATAAATCCTCTATAGCATCTTGTTTGCCTGGTCTTCCTCCACAGTATGCTTCCTTTGCTGATGTATTTAATAAAGCCCAGTCAGAACGCCTTCCGCCTCATCGGGCTTGGGATTGTCCAATAGATTTACAACCTGGCAAGAATCCTCCAAGGGGTCGTGTATACCCTCTCTTGTTACCAGAGACCCAGGCGATGTCTGACTATGTCAAGGAAAATCTCCATTGTGGGTTTATTCGGCCGTCCTTATCCCCCGCTGAAGCAGGTTTCTTTTTCGTTAAAAAGAAAGATGGTTCATTAAGACCTTGTATAGATTATCGAGGTCTTAACGCTATAACCATCAAAAATCGTTACCCTATTCCATTAATTACTGACCTTTTTGACCGCATCAAGGGAGCTCGGATATTCACCAAGCTGGACCTTCGTGGTGCTTACAATTTAATTCGGATCAAGGCCGGAGATGAATGGAAGACAGCTTTTAACACCAGGGATGGACACTATGAATATCTTGTCATGCCATTTGGGTTGTCTAACGCCCCAGCTGTCTTCCAGGGATTTGTGAATGAGATTTTCCAGGACTTGTTATATGTTTGTGTCGTTGTCTATCTAGACGACATATTGATATTTTCTCAATATCTTTCGTCTCATCGACAACATGTGGCAGAGGTTTTTTCTAGACTCCGGGAAAATTTACTATTTTGTAAGCTAGAGAAATGTTCCTTTGAATTATCCCAGATTCCTTTCCTAGGATATATTGTGTCTGGAGTAGGCCTAGAGATGGATTCCGGAGAAAGTGAATGCAGTTTTACATTGGCCCCTGCCAACGACACTCAGAGCTATTCAACGCTTTTTAGGGTTTGCTAACTATTATCGACGTTTTATTCAAGGATTTTCTTCCATTGTCTCTTCCATAGTGGCTCTTACCCGTAAGGGTGCTAATACCAAGCAATGGCCTCCTGAGGCCCTCCAAGCATTTCAGTTCCTCAAGAAGGCGTTTTCAACTGCCCCTGTTCTTCGACAGCCTGATGTGACTCTTCCATTCTTCCTCGAAGTTGATGCCTCTAATGTTGGACTAGGGGCCATTCTATCCCAGAGATTGGTACAAAAGAAAATCCATCCTTGTGCTTTTTATTCTCGAAGTCTATAACCTGCAGAGAAAATCATATTATCGGGGATAAGGAGCTATTGGCCATTAAAGTAGCTTTGGAAGAATGGAGATACCTGCTGGAGGGTGCTCGTCATCCCTTGACTATATTTACTGACCACAAAAATCTTCTCTATCTTCAGTCAGCTCAATGTATGAACCCCCAACAAGCAAGATGGTCACTTTTCTTTTCTCGTTTTGATTTAATTATCACCTTCAAACCAGCTTCCAAGAATAAAAAAGTGGATGCATTGTCCTGGGTGGTTGCCCCTTCCTCTGATTTTGAAGATTGTTTTGATCGTCCTATACTTGATCCTAAATGTGTGAGCCTAGCTGTTTCTTCCACCAATGTTCTACCGTTTGGGAAAACCTTTGTGCCACCGCTTCTTCGAAAGAATATTCTGTCATGGTATTATTCCTCTCGTTTTGCCGGGCATTCTGGAGTACGGAAAACATTAGAGATTCTCTCTCGGAGTTACTGGTGGCCCTCTATTAGGAGAGATGTCAAGAACTCCTAGTGCCCGTGACAATATACCAATTTAGACACTATTATTGACTAATAAGCGCATTCCCTGTTTAGCTAATTCTGTGGGCTTAATGCCACAGTTCTAGCTAAAAAGTCTTAAGATAGATGCGTCTTAAAATACTATGTAGTAAGTATTGGCCACAACAACACACACTTTAATCATATCTTGATACAGATTCGGTAAAGATGTGCCAGTCATCATCACTTGATGATGGAGAAGTGGTCTTCATGGAAGAATTGCGGCCAAAAAGCCATACCTTCAACATGAAAATAGAGCCAAGCGACTCCACTATGCACGAAAATATAGAAACTGAGGAGCAGAAAAATGGACTGATGAGTCAAAATTTGAAAGATTTGGTTGTAACAGAAGACAGTTTGTTTTCCAAATGGCTGGAGAGCGGTACAATAATGAGTGTCTGCAGGCAACAGTGAAGCAGGGTGGAGGTTCTTTGCAAGTTTGGGGATGCATTTCAGCAAATGGAGTTGGGGATTTGGTCAGGATAAATGGTGTCCTCAATGCTGAGAAATACACACAGGTACCATTAGGGAGGCGTCTGATTGGCTCCAAATGTATTCTGCAGCAGTACAAGGACCCCAAATATACAGCCAATGTCATTAAGAACTATCTTTAGTGTAAAGAAGAACAAGGATTCCTGGAAGTGATGTTATGGCCCCCACAGAACCCTGATTTCAACATCATTGAGTCCATTTTGGATTACATGAAAAGACAGAAGGATTTGAGCAAGACTCCATTCACAGAAGATCTGTGGTTAGTTCTCCGAAATGTTTGGAACCACCTCCCTGCCGAGTTCCTTCAACAACTGTGTGCAGGTTTACCTAGAAGAATTGAAGCATTGATGCTGTTTTTAAGGCACAGTGTTGTCACACCAAATATTGATTTAAATTTCTCTTCTGTTCATTCACTTTACATTTTATTCATTGCTAAAAATAAACTATTTACACTTCAATTTTTTAAAGAATTCTTACTTTGCAGCATTTTTCCACACCTGCCTAAAACTTTTCCACAGTACTGTATATTATATATTCTTTGCATAAATGCCATTATACTATATGCGCCCTGTTTATTCACAAATAATATATAGTCCACATACAGTATGTCAACAGTATGTGCAACGCCACAGAAAATAAACCCAATATCTGTACATACTCAGAGGCCATCTGTGTGATAGAAGGCAGTTGATAATTACATTAGGCAGGAAGATGGTGAGGCAGATTCAGTGTTTGCCCCCTACCGATTTGTTTCTGCTGAACTGACAGTCAAGTTAGTATAGACTGCAAAATCATAATATAATTTGTTCTATTTTTGATTGTTAAGAATACTAAATGCAAAAAACAGACGCGTTACCCAGGAGGGACTTTGTATATCTGAACCGCTGTATAATAAAGTGATGAACTTCTGCTTTTTATTACAAATATCGGGCACTTGTACAGATTCATCTCTATTTAAGGCACTCTGACTAATTTTCATTTTCTTAATTAAGTCTACTACAGGGGAAATCATATGCTGGACTCTTTTATGTTATCTTTCTATATGGGATATGGCTGTCACCTCTCTGCCTGTTTTTTCACATGTTTTGTTACACCTCTCGCTGACAAGCCCTGTCCCCAATAATAACATAGCTACGAAAACATAAAGGGATAAGGGGAATAGATGGTAACAAATGAGTTCTGGAAACAGACTTGGTAAATCCACACCTCTTAATAGCCATTATGTGCATGGGACAGCCTTGATTTTTAGAGACCGAAAAATGCATAGTGACCAGCTTGGTGGTATTTGTCCTGATTTGCAAATCAGAAATAGGTAAAAATGTTTTATATAGATTCATCCCATAATATGTACATTATCATATCTCCCAATATATATATGACCCAGGCAACATAATGGACCAGAAAACTGAGGTAAAACAACAAACCAATAGATATGCATACTTCAACTAGCATCTTATTACTCATTATGTAGTTACTATAGGTATCTAATTCTCACTTCTTTCTTTCAGTACATAGAGAGACAACAGTTATCCATCCTTGTCAATGCTGCAAAATTGCCTTTAGTAATGAAGATTATCTCAGCAAACATATGAGGTTTAAGCACTGTGAGAGAAAACTATCTGTTAGACAAAACAAGAAAAAAGAATTGTCCCGTATAGCACATCCAACAAAAATAAGTGTTTCATTCGCCCTTCCTGATAATTCAAAAATTAGTCGATCAAGACTGTGGATCACTTCTCATAATGAAAACAATCAAAAGAATACAAGACAAGACTGTAGTCATAAATTAAATTATTCTCTTCCAGACTTTATTTCACAAAAAAACAGAATTGTTAAAGAGTCGCTCTATATGTCTATCCAGAGTCTTTCAAGAACAAGTAAAGGAAAGATAATGGAAGCAGAAAGTGGATGTTTTACACAAGTAACACACACAGGGGAGAGACCGTATGTATGTAAGGAATGTGAAAAGAGTTTCTTTACATTAGGGAGCCTAATGAGACACCAGAGAACACACACAGGGGAGAGACCGTATGTATGTAAGGAATGTGAAAAGAGTTTCTCTAGATTAGGGAGCCTAAAGATACATCAGAGAACACACACAGGGGAGAGACCGTATGTATGTAAGGAATGTGAAAAGAGTTTCTTTACATTAGGGCACCTAAAGAGTCACCAGAGAACACACACAGGGGAGAGACCGTATGTATGTAAGGAATGTGAGAAGAGTTTCTCTACATTAGGGAGCCTAAAGATACATCAGAGAACACACACAGGGGAGAGACCGTATGTATGTAAGGAATGTGAAAAGAGTTTCTCTAGATTAGGGCACCTAAAGAGTCACCAGAGAACACACACAGGGGAGAGACCGTATGTATGTAAGGAATGTGAAAAGAGTTTCTCTAGATTAGGGAGCCTAAAGATACATCAGAGAACACACACAGGGGAGAGACCGTATGTATGTAAGGAATGTGAAAAGAGTTTCTTTACATTAGGGCACCTAAAGAGTCACCAGAGAACACACACAGGGGAGAGACCGTATGTATGTAAGGAATGTGAAAAGAGTTTCTTTACATTAGGGCACCTAAAGAGTCACCAGAGAACACACACAGGGGAGAGACCGTATGTATGTAAGGAATGTGAAAAGAGTTTCTCACAATTAGGGGACCTAAAGAAACACCAGAGAACACACACAGGGGAGAGACCATATGTATGTAAGGAATGTGAGAAGAGTTTCTCTACATTAGGGAGCCTAAAGATACATCAGAGAACACACACAGGGGAGAGACCGTATGTATGTAAGGAATGTGAAAAGAGTTTCTCTAGATTAGGGCACCTAAAGAGTCACCAGAGAACACACACAGGGGAGAGACCGTATGTATGTAAGGAATGTGAAAAGAGTTTCTCTAGATTAGGGAGCCTAAAGATACATCAGAGAACACACACAGGGGAGAGACCGTATGTATGTAAGGAATGTGAAAAGAGTTTCTTTACATTAGGGCACCTAAAGAGTCACCAGAGAACACACACAGGGGAGAGACCGTATGTATGTAAGGAATGTGAAAAGAGTTTCTTTACATTAGGGCACCTAAAGAGTCACCAGAGAACACACACAGGGGAGAGACCGTATGTATGTAAGGAATGTGAAAAGAGTTTCTCACAATTAGGGGACCTAAAGAAACACCAGAGAACACACACAGGGGAGAGACCATATGTATGTAAGGAATGTGAAAAGAGTTTCTCTAGATTAGGGAGCCTAAAGATACATCAGAGAACACACACAGGGGAGAGACCGTATGTATGTGAAAGGAGTGAAAAACGTGTTTTGCGCAGTTAGCACGAAGCATAAGAGATACATATATTCAGTATAAAGAATGTGCATAAAATGAAGCTCAAAATGACATTATAATCTACACCTTTTTTATTTAAATGGTTAGAACCAGTAGGGAATTAAGAGTGTTTTGGTCTCTGGATAGTATTTCAGACATGAGTTCCATATTCAGGTTCTGATGCATACATTCATGTGAATAGTGTTTTACCAGACTGCTATTTTATTTAAGTAAATATACCTTTAGTGAATAAATATTGTCCAGTATAGCAAATGCAGCAACAATAAATGTTTCATTCCCTTCCTAAAAATTCATATAACAGTCAATCAAGACTATGGGCCTCTCTTATGAGTAAGAGAGAGAGGACTTGTGTAGGGTGACTGCTACTCCTCTCTCATTCATGAATTCAGCCAATGTTGTGTGTGCTCTGTCATTGGTTTGTATTCTCCTCAGTGTTGCCATAGCAACTGTTGTAATCTGATCTCACATGGTCAGTGACAAACACCATGCAAGTGTCAGAACATGTATGTGACCTCGCTGTGCATAGTTCCCCACTCTGCTTCCCTCACTAGAGCTTCTAAAAAGAAAAAGTGGGTAGCAAAATGATAGCTAGCATTTGATTGGTTGCCATGGGCAACACCTCCACTTGTCCTTTTTAGAATCTTTAGTAAATCTACCCCTAAATGTCTTTGTTTACTTATGAGGTTACAGGGCTTTTCTGAATGCACCTTCTTTGTTTCTAATAACTCTAAAAAAGTGGATGCAATAATAAACAGAAAAAGTTGAGGATTCAGAGTCTGGTTTTTTTTTTCATGCATTGTTTATATGTTGAAATGAGTTGCTTGGCATCTCTCCTTCTGAGTGTAGTGTCTTTACCATATAGCTATCAAAAGATAATAATTGTTCCATAACTCAGTGACTGGAGAGTAGCAACCAATGCAGATATAAACAGTTTATACAGGGATTAGTGATCCTGTCGCGGCCATTAAATCTTGTCTCCGCAGTAATGTTTTAACAAAACACATTTGATATAGGGGGTGATATAATTTAAGACTATTATCACTAACAAAAAGTATATTTTTTTACTTGTATAACACTGTACCTCCCGTACAAGTGTTATTTTCAGGAAGATGTGGTTTGATTCAGTCACATTATTTGTTATATCATCACTGAAATGATGTCATGGGATTTACGTTGTATCACAGTATCTCTAGGTATTTCTTGAGGTTTTGCAATTTTCATCTCCTTTTCAATTGCTCCAATGGGTCGGTTTCTGGAGATATTTTATCAGTCTTTGATATACATTTTTTTTTGGCTCAGCAGTTCTGTTGGAAATTTTGTAGCCACTATTTATGTTCATGACTACTATGACCGCCATCTTCCTTCAGGTCTCCTTTCATCAACATTATCCCTGGTTTCCATATCTACAGTTTCAGAAATCATGACTCTCATTTCTCTCTATTCTTGCTTTCTTATTTATTCAGAGAACATCTTTGTGACATAAAGGAGTTAATAATTCATTTAGGCAGGAAGATGGTGAGGCAGATTCAGTGTTTGCCCCCTGCCGATTTCTTTCTGCTGCACTGACAGTCAAGTTAGTATAGACTGTAAAATCATAATCTAATTTGTTCTGCTTTTGATTGTCAAGAATACTAAATGCAAAAAACGGAAGCGATACCAAGGAGGGACTTTGTATATCTGAACCTCTATTTAATAAAATGATGAACTTCTGCTTTTTACAACAAGTATCGGTGACTTGTACAGCTTAATCTCCACTTAAGGCACTCTGACTAATTTTAATTTTCTTAGTTAGGTCTGCTACAGGGGAAATCATATGCTGGACTCTTTTATGTTATCTTTCTATATGGGATATGGCTGTCACCGCTCTGCCTGTTTTTTCACATGTTTTGTTACACCTCTCCCTGACAAGCCCTGTCCCCAATAATAACATAGCTACGCTTTGGAAAACATAAAGGGATAAGGGGAATAGATGGTAACAAATGAATTCTGGAAACAGACTTGGTAAATCCACACCTCTTGACAGCCACTATGTTCATGAGAGAGTCTGGATTTTTGGAGGCTGAAAGGGGCATAGTGACCAGCTTGGTGGTATTTGTCCTGATTTGTCAACCAGAAATATGTAAAAATGTTTTATATAGATTCATCCCTTAATATTTACATTATTATATCTCCCAATGTATATATGACCCAGGCAACATAATGGACCAGAAAACTGAGGTAAAACAACAAACCAATAGATATGCTTATTTCAACTAGCATCTTATTACTCATTATGTAGTTACTATAGGTATCTAATTCTCACTTATTTCTTTCAGTACATAGAGAGACAACAGTTATCCATCCTTGTCAATGCTGCAAAATTGCCTTCAGTAATGAAGATTATCTCAGTAAACATATGAGGTTTAAGCACTTTGAGAAACAATTATCTGTTAGGCAAAGCAAGAAACAAGAATTGTCCCGTATAGCACATCCAACAAAAATAAGTGTTTCATTCGCCCTTCCTGAAAATTCAGAGAACAGTCGATCAAGACTATTGAGTAATTCTCATAATGAAAACAATCAAAAGCATACAAGACAAGACTGTAGTCATAAAGTAATTTATTCACTTCCAGACTTTATTTCACAAAAAAACAGAATTATTAAAGAGTCGCTCTATATGTCTATCCAAAGTCTTTCAAGAACAAGTAAAGGAAAGACAGTGGAAGCAGAAAAGGGATGTTTTACACAAGTAACACACACAGGGGAGAGACCGTATGTATGTAAGGAATGTGAAAAGAGTTTCTCTAGATTAGGGAGCCTAAATATACACCAGAGAACACACACAGGGGAGAGACCGTATGTATGTAAGGAATGTGAAAAGAGTTTCTCTAGATTAGGGAGCCTAAATATACACCAGAGAACACACACAGGGGAGAGACCATATGTATGTAAGGAATGTGAAAAGAGTTTCTCTACATTAGGGCACCTAAAGAGTCACCAGAGAACACACACAGGTGAGAGACCGTATGTATGTAAGGAATGTGAAAAGAGTTTCTCTTCATTAGGGAGCCTAAAGAGACACCAGAGAACACACACAGGTGAGAGACCGTATGTATGTAAGGAATGTGAGAAGAGTTTCTCTTCATTAGGGCACCTAAAGAGACACCAGAGAACACACACAGGAGAGAGACCGTATGTATGTAAGGAATGTGAGAAGAGTTTCTCACAATTAATGAACCTAAAAACACACCAGAGAACACACACAGGGGAGAGACCATATGTATGTAAGGAATGTGAAAAGAGTTTCTTTACATTAGGGCACCTAAATATACACCAGAGAACACACACAGGAGAGAGACCGTATGTATGTGAAAGGAGTGAAAAACGTGTTTTGCGCAGTTAGCACGAAGCATAAGAGATACATATATTCAGTATAAAGAATGTGCATAAAATGAAGCTCAAAATGACATTATAATGTACACCTTCTTTATTTAAATGGTTAGAATCAGTAGGAAATTAAGAGTGTTTTGGTCTCTGTATAGTATTTGAGACATGGGTTCCATATTCAGGTTCTGATGCATACATTCATGTGAATAGTGTTTTACCAGACTGCTATTTTATTTAAGTAAATATACCTTTAGTGAATAAATATTGTCCAGTATAGCAAATGCAGCAACAATAAATGTTTCATTCCCTTCCTAAAAATGCATAGACCAGTCAATCAAGACTATGGGCCTCTCTTATGAGTGAGAGAGAGAGGACTTGTGTAGGGCAACTGCTACTCCTCTCATTCATGAATTCAGCCAATGTTGTGTGTGCTCTGTCATTGGTTTGTATTCTCCTCAGTGTTGCCATAGCAACTGTTGTAATCTGATCTCAAATGGTCAGTGACAAACACCATGCAAGTGTCTGAACATGTCTGTGACCTCGCTGTGCACATTACCCCACTCTGCTTCCCTCACTATAGCTTCTAAAAAGAAAAAGTGGGTAGCAAAATGATAGCTAGCATCTGATTGGTTGCCATGGGCAACACCTCCACTTTTCCTTTTTAGAATCTTTAGTAAATCTACCCCTAAATGTCTTTGTTTACTTATGAGGTTACAGGGGTTTCTGAATGCATCTTCTTTGTTTCTAATAACTCTCAAAAAGTGGATGCAATAATAAACAGAAAAAGTTGAGGATTCAGAGTCTGGGTTTTTTTCATGCATTGTTTATATGTTGAAATGAGTTGCTTGGCATCTCTCCTTCTGAGTGTAGTGTCTTTACCATAGAGCTAGGAAAAGATGATCATTTTTTCCATAACTCAGTGACTGGAGAGTAGCAACCAATGCAGATATAAACAGTTTATACAGGGATTAGTGATCCTGTCACCGCCATTAAATCTTGTCTCCGCAGTAATGTTTTAACAAAACACACATGATATAGGGGGAGATATGATTTAAGACACTTATCATTATCAAAAAGTATATTTTCTCACTGGCCACTCTTTTCTATTAATCCTTCTCTCCTTTTATGGAAATACAATAATAATCCCCCCCCCCCCCCCAGAAATAACAAGCAAAACAATTGCCATTCTACTCTCAGAACATTGTCTTCTTGGTAAAGAGTTGTATAAATATAGATATAGTGGACACATAATGGATGCCCAGGTTGTGATACCAACACGTGATCAAACAGGAACATGATTGTTGTATTAATCTTTGGCTCGTTCACCAGTGTACATTATTTTATTATTGGAACAGGAGAATACCAAGGTACAATAGGGACACCAAGATTTAAACACCACAAATGCCTTTAAATGACATAAGGATTTCAGAAACAGAACTGAGGGTTTATGCTGTACAAAGAGGTGCGACAGTAAAATTGTCTCAGTTACCTTTTCAAAACCAAAACAAAAGGTGTCACTAAAGACATCCAAAGAATTATCATATGAAGGAGTTTGTTTTTTTATAAGCACACCAAAGTTATTTACAACATGAAAAACTGGAAAGTCACAGTGTAAAATTCTCTTTAGTGATGTCATGCAACTATTTTAGTACTACTGCGCCTCAATTAGTGCATTTTAAGGCGGGTTTTCTGCATTGTGGAGGCTTTAATTCTGGGGAAGCGACGAGTCACGTTTCTATACTTTTACTGGAATCCACATTGGACCCTCCAGTTGGATTTCTGTGGCGAAGCATCTTGTTAGACAACACTTTCCCAGCGTAATAAAAGTTTCCGATTCGCCAATTCCTAAAGCTGACTGTGGTTGGGTTAAATGTATAACAGCTTATTATGATGACAAGTTATACTTTTTTTTAATAAATTACATAGAATCCCAAATGCAAATTATATAGTGTACACACACTTTCTATATGAAGAAGTCAGGGTCCAAATCATCAGGTCTACAGAGTTCAGGGTATATTTAAGGGACCAGGAACACTCTGTAAACAGATTAATAAATTCCTACCCAAACACACCCAAGTAAAATGTAGGATGGGCTATGCCAACATGTTTTTTTATGGCAAACAAGTCCCAGCAAAGCAGAAAAGCACTGCGGTCAGCTGACTTAGGGGTGCAGTAGGAGCCTAAGGGCATAATACAACCTTCATGGGGGTCCTGTTCAAAGATAGGTGAGGTGGTATCTCCAAGGGCAAGGTGCCAGGGTGGGAGGGCATCAGAATGCTTATAACTGTAGCTGACCTCTTGCAGTGCTGTTTTTTGTCAACATTTTTTAAGTGCTAATTAAATAAAGCTTTGACCTTTTTCACAACATGTGCCTCCAAATTTTTATAGTTTAATAATTAATGTATAATTTGTGTTTCCTGAAATACGCAAGTGTTCATTCCCTTTCTGATACCACAATAAATGTGCTAAACCTCATCACCGCCTAAACATCATCTTCTCGTTGTGCCGATTGCATGATCGCTCTTTCTCCCAAGAATACGTGTCTGACCCGCTTCATCAGTTGCCTGTTGACCTTGAGCGCACATCATTGTGCTACAGAGGGCAGTAGCTTTCTGCTCTGATCACCCTCTTATAGCTTAATAATAATATTATCACAGATGCTCCAGACAAATTTTCCTTTACATTTTCATCCACTTACTTTTCATTATTTTACGCCTTCATTACTCACATTATCTCTTATGTTGCACAATGTACTAAGCAATATGGGGTCAATACAGTATTTTGGTTTATCACACAGAGGTAAAGTATCTTCCTGATCATACCTCTGACAGCGACTATTACATCGCAGTATTACTGTCTCATCCTGCTCAGCCTCAAACTGCTACAAATAGTTATTGTCACTTAATTGTAATTTTAGGTGTACTTTCTTCTAACCACTGCTAGGATACATTGTTCTCCACGTCTGAATCAATACAAGAATGTGAAGTTTGCTCATGATAAAGCATGCTTGAACCTTAATTGATATATTTTTAACATTTTTGTGTAGTGTTTGTAGATCACATAAAAAAATTACTTTTCTAAAATATTATTTGAATAGTATTTAAAAATAAAGATTTTTAAAAAACACTAATTTAACATGAATAGCAAACTACAAGTTCGAATTAGGCTCTAAATATGATTGTACAGCGAACATATTCAAGGGCCTTTGAAACTAAAATTTGGTCTAATTGTTTTTACTTGTTACTATCTGATTGGTTGCTAAATTATTGCTCTTTACACCATGGTAGCAAGCAAGCCTCGGTGTTGCTATGAATACCATAATAATAAAAAACATGCTTTTTAAACATGGAAATTGTCAAAACGAGTTGCTTTTTAATGAGCATACAACAAACTGAACTTTTGATAAATATTTTTGGTGTATAGTTGTGGTGGGTTGTTTTTAAGTGTGGAATACAAAAGCCACATTGGGCCTCATTGACAAACCACAAAAAGGCCAAGGGACAGTGCAAAATCCTCTTTGGCAATGCCATGTGCCTCAGCTGAAGATGAAACTTTTGAAGAGGAAAAGATGTTTGCACCAATTCAGATTTCATTTTGCAGAATGAGATTATTGAAATGAGCTATGGGGGTACAGAGGGTACAATCCTAGGGGCGTTTCTTGCTATATGGAGAAGCGCACAGCCACAAAAGGATTTGGTTCTTGCATCTAATCTGGTGGAGATCAGGTCTCAATCCTATTCCTTTAATCCTATTTTGCACTGGCCAGTTACACTTTGACAGAGAAGCACAATTCCAGACGCACTTTGCCCACTAAGCTTTAAAAAAAAGTAAAATGAATGAAAAACAATCCTGAAGTCCCCTCTTTATCCGGAAATGGAGATAAACCCAGCACTATTTTAGAAATGTTTTATTGAATGAAAGTGGTGATTCTAAAGTAGCTGGAAGTTTGGAGTTTAATGGGATGTTTACACTTTTTCCTCTTTCGATTTATCCACCTTCCGCTCTTCTAGTTAAAGGTGGAAAACTAAAGCGATTTGTTGTGCGTTTACGGTGTACTTTGATAATGAGGTCGTCTGTGTTGGTTCTTGAACCATAATGATTTTATGCAACTATTTTACTTTTATTGTTAGTTGGGGAAAAACTGAGCTTTAAACCGATAATGTTTAACAAAATTCTGCTTATAAATGACAGCTTAAAACCATGGCAGCATACACTCTATAAAAGGTTTTCTAAATAAACAGATCTGTTCTGATACCCAACACAAGACAATACAGTGCTTAACCATAACACATAAAGCAGTATAGATTTTATTCAGAGATCAAGGCCTCCAAAACATTGGCTTGATTATTTATTATATCACTGTGTGTGGAAACTGTTAGTTCCACATGTGTGCAGTAGACATGGTGCACCCGTCATGAAATAATAAATTTGCCCCCATCATAAATAGAGATGAGCGGGCTTGGATTCCGTTAATCCGAGCCCACTCGAACAGTGCGGATCCGACGGGATCCGAGCACTGTTCGGGAACTTCCGGGCGGCAAATGAAGCCAAACCGAGGCTATGACATGCAAGTCTCGCGTCGGATCTCGCGAGACTCGGATGTCATAAATTCACCCCTCGCGGCCGCCATCTTCATTCTGGCTGCGATCACTCGTGAGGGAGGTTGTAGTTAGGGAGCTCCTGTCCTGCTTTTCAGTTTAGTGTTGCTTTGTGCTTTGTCCAGTGCTCTGTTCTGCTGAGTCCAGTGGTGCTTTGTCCAGTGCTCTGTCCTGCTGAGTCCAGTGGTGCTGTGTCCTGTGCTCTGTCCTGCTGAGTCCAGTGGTGCTGCCTGTGTCCTGTGCTCTGTTCTGCTAAGGGCATTGTTATTTCCAAATTATCCAAAAGTTCTAAAAAAAAATTAGAAAAAACTTATAAAAAAATAATAATAAAAAAAAAATCTAAAAAAATTATCCAACAATAATTGAAAAAAAATATAAAAACATTAGTTAAAAAATACTAGGTACTGCTATTTAAAAGTCAAACTACGTTCACTGTTGCTGCTGTACCAAAAAATACTAGGTACTGCTATTTAAAAGTCAAACTACGTTCACTGTTGCTGCTGTACCCAAAAATACTAGGTACTGCTATTTAAAAGTCAAACTACGTTCACTGTTGCTGCTGTACCAAAAAATACTAGGTACTGCTATTTAAAAGTCAAACTACGTTCACTGTTGCTGCTGTACCCAAAAATACTAGGTACTGCTATTTAAAAGTCAAACTACGTTCACTGTTGCTGCTGTACCAAAAAATACTAGGTACTGCTGTATAACTCCAGTCCAGTGGTACTCTCCTGTGCCGCAGATAATTTGTAAAGGCTTTGCCGAGTGTGTGTGGTTTAGGGGTACGCTCTCTTGTGCTGCATATAATGGAGTACAAAAATTTGGAGGATAAAGTAGGGAAAGATCAAGACCCACTTCCTCCTAATGCTGAAGCTGCTGCCACTAGTCATGACATAGACGATGAAATGCCATCAACGTCGTCTGCTAAGGGCGATGCCCAATCTTCAACACCTGTGGCTGTGAGGAAAAAGCTCAGTTTTCCTAAAAGACCCGCTGGCGGGGATGCTGAGAACATCTGGTCTGGACTGAAGGACCTGCCAACCATTGCAGACATGTCTACTGCAGCTGCATTGGATGCTGTCACAATTGAAAAAACGGTGGAGGATTACTTTGCTGACACCATCCAAGTAGACATGTCAGACAGTCCATATTCTTTCTGGCAGGAAAAAAGCCAGTTTGGAAGCTCCTGTACAAACTGGCTCTATTTTACCTGAGTTGTCCCCCCTCCAGTGTGTACTCGGAAAGAGTTTTTAGAGCAGCGGGGAACCTGGTCAGTGAGAGGGAAGGGAGGCTGCTTCCGCAAGACGTAGAAAAAATGATGTTCATAAAAATGAATTATCAATTCCTCAATCAAGTACAGCACTGGCCTCCAGATACTACAGAGGGACCTGTGGTTGTGGAGTCCAGCGGGGACGAATTGATAATGTGTGAGGATGAGGAAGTACACACTGAAGGGGGCCAGGAATCAGAGGATGAGGATGAGGACGACATCTTGCCTCAGTAGAGCCAGTTTAGTTTGTACAGGGAGAGATGAATAGCTTTTTTTGTGTGGGGGCCCAAAGAAACCAATCATTTCAGCCACAGTAGTTTGGTAGGCCCTGTCGCTGAAATGATTGGTTTGTTAAAGTGTCCATGTCCTATTTCAACAACATAAGGGTGGGTGGGAGGTCCCAAGGACAATTCCATCTTGCAACTCTTTTTTTGGCATTATCTGCTCTTTGGGGCCTAGTTCTATCTCCATGAGAGATATTCCTGCAGGCCATGTCACCGGCACAGCTATGTTGGTGTTAGACGTGCGTCCGGTGTCCGCCATCTGTGCAGTGGAATTTAGACTAGCTGAAGGAGGTATTGTGGCCCCGGTACCAGTCCAGATAGCTGCGTATCAGATATTAAAATACGTTCACTGTTGCTGCCAAATCCAAAAATAATTAAAATGCCTTGTCATCATCGAAAACAAGAGGTATTGACGCGCTAGAACTACACCCTCTATATGCTGCAGAGGATGTAGGAGCAGCCATCTGTGCAGTGGAATTCAGACCAGTTGGAGGAGGTATTGTGGCCCCGGTACCAAATTGGGTACCGGGGCCACTCCACTACGCAGTCCAGATAGCTGCGTATCAGATATTAAACTACGTTCACTGTTGCTGCCAAATCCAAAAATAATGAAAATGCCCTGTCATCACCGAAAACAAGAGGTAGTGACGCGCTAGAACTTCACCCTCTATATGCTGCAGAGGATGGAGGAGCAGAAAAAGGCCATTCAAGCCTACACAGCCACCTACGATGGGCCACGTGTTTGTGCCGCCCACTTGTGTCGCCTAGCTTAGACATCCAGCTACCTCGGTGCAACGCTTTGGACTAAAAACAATATTGTGAGGTGTTCTGAATAGACTGGAAATTAGTGGAAATGATTGTTATTGAATGTTATTGAGGTTAATAATAGCGTAGGAGTGAAAAAAAAACAAAAAACTGGATTTTAGCACTTTTTATGCTTTTTTAAAAATAAATCAGAACCCAAAACCCTAAATCAGAACCAAAACCTTTCGTCAGGTGTTTTGGCAAAACAAATCAGAACCCAAAACCTCAAGCTAATCAGAACCCAAAACACCAAAAGTGCCCGGTGCACACCCTTAATCATAAATAATTATTGCCCCTGTTAGCAATCAAATAATATTGCCACCCTTATATATGTTACCCAATAATAATAATATGATAATATAGCCCCTAAATATAATGAAAAATTAAATGTAACTCCATAAGTTAATTATAATTAACTTTGCCCCTTAATCTAGAAGTAATAATTGCCCCAATAATTCAATAAGTCATTGGTCCCTTCTCGTAAGCACCTCCTTTTTCTGTCTTTTTTTCTGGTTATTTTTCTGTCAGGCGCTTGGTAAATCTGATGATTTGTATTTTTATCATGGCAATTTGTAATGTGAAACTTTATACAATGGTGCTTTATTGTGTTTTTTTACCCAGCAGTTTTGCCTTTAGTAAAGGCGGTTTTTCTAACCACCTAAAAAAATGCCAAAGACAGACAGTTTTAACATATCACCCTTTAGTTAATCTAACTCACAACCACGATTAATGGTCACATATAGGTTATGTAAAACATAGAGATAAACCACAAAATCAATGAATTAGCTTCGAATTTACAACAGCTTAAAACCAAACATAAAAAGGCGCTACCTCGAGGACTCGAGGTACAAGTAACTAAAGTAAGAGGTGAACTGAATTCAAAGCTGGCTGAAAAACTAGAACACACATTAAGGTCGTCGAAACCAAACTTTCTACTATAAAGGGAATAAAACCAATACCGATGGCGAACCAACTTAAAAAACGACCTCCCACCACATCCAAAGGATTGTCACTGCTCAAGGACAGGGAATATACAATCCCGTGGAGATCAAATTAATCATAAGTTAAATAAGTTAAGTGGTCTGTTTCCCCTGTTACAAACACAACTCCAAAATCAACTTGTTCCCAAACAATATTAAGATTCTAATTTCAACTTAAGCTCAAGCTCATTTCCTAAACAAACCAATAAGTGATGGTTATTCCACTGCTCAAATTCCCAAACACTGCTAATTTTCCTACCCCAAATGGTCTGACCCTGGTATTTGATAACCAATTTGGAGACACTAATTCCACATTTTGAAGAAGTTGTTAATTTGGTAATGGAAGTAGCGCTGTTTAATAGGCATGAGAGGTAAATGCTTACTTGCAAAGACCCCAAAAACTAAAATTATTTTCATTCACAAACAAAGCAAGAATCCATTTATCTGTTCAAACTACCACCCGATTTCCCTCTTGAACACTGACTTAAAGCTTTTTGCTAAAGTATTAGCTAATATACTGAATTCCATCCTATTGTCACTAATTGATCCAGACCAAGTTAGTTTAATTCCCAACAGATAAGCATCAGATAACACCAGACGCATATTAGACTTCTAGCTCAGGTGTGTGTGTATGTGTGTGTAATATATATATATATATATATATATATATATATATATATATATATATATATATTCAGGCACATATAGAGCCTTAGAACTCTAATGTACAATAAAAAAAAACATGAATACAATAGTGTGCACTGTGTGATAGATGTATTTCCTTTAAATAATCAAAAGCACTTACCCAGTGCTGGTGATATAGACACTTTGGACAATATCAGATCAAAGTTTTCAGAATGAAAATGAAATAAAATTAAATTCTTCACTCAACAGTACAATGTAACTATTGGTGGAGTTTTTTCTACTTTTACCAGAACATAAGCAACCAATTGCAGAGGGGCAAACCAGAAGGCATAGTCCACTTGATACCTGACCAACCACCCTCTGTATCCAGTCCTGATGTATCTAACAACCACTTCTGAAGTATTGTCCAAAGTGTCTACATTACCAATACGGGGTGAGTACATTTCATTATTAAAAAGAAATACATCTATCACACAGTGTACACTATTGTATTCCTTTTATCTTTGATTCTACAATAGAGTTCTAAGGATCTATATGCGCTGGAATAAGCCTCCCCCTGAACATAGAACATGGTTGCAAGCTTCGTTCATTTCCTGGCTGCTATCTTGGATCCTATAAATTTGTCTCTTGGTGCTGGTCACCTCTGTTCGTTTTAGCATAATAAACATATTATACCATATTTATCAAACAAAATTCCATCTCTAGTGTTGGCGTTAGATGCAGAGAATGCCTTAAACCGCATCTCATGGCCTCTTATGTTCTCGTTTGTACAATCCTTTGGCTTTGAGGGAAAATCCCTCATAGATTTACAAATGTTATAGCGCAACCCCTCTAGCTCAGCTACGATGAATGGGCTCACGCTATGTCATCCCCAAAGAGTATCCGAATCAGACCAGTGTTCCCTTGTACTCCTCAGTATTTGCTGAGAAACCTACGCAACTTCTTTTTGAATCAGTGCTGATAGAAAGGTCATCGCTACAAGAATATAAGATCTCACTTTAGCGCTACACATCCCAACACATGAAAAAGACTCCAACTTAATTTTGGGTTTCAGTGGCAATCTAAACTAATCAAATACCTAACATAAATTAACAAACACATGGATAAATATGGATTAATCATTTATATCGCTGTAATATAACCTTCAAATGGAAGCCTCTTTATTAGTGGTCAAGAACAAAAAATGGTTTGTTGCATAAATGGCATCCATCGCTAGTTACCTTAAAAATACCATCATGAAGTTTAACAGAGGCCTGGTATAAATATAACAGAGGCAATATATTGGCATGACCCTTCCAAATATGGTTATTGTGCTCACTGCGTTTCACCGGTAACACATGCTAAAGGTATGGGCATGGCCACCTCACCTTGGGGTATGCCAAATCCCCTTGGTGGAAATGTAGAGATGTGCCCCGGAGCAGCACCCAGCTGGAAGAGGGCGAAGATGGATCCTGCTGCTGTGCCCGTGAAGAGGGTGAAGAAAGAAAAGGAAACTTACCATTCCTGTGATCCAGCACTGGTGAGTATTTTTCTTTTTCCGCAGGTCTGGCAAGCAGTGGGCAGGTGAGCCAATCAGGGCTCGCCTCCCCCTGCTGGCCAATCGGCGGCCGGATGGGTGAGCCACTCCTGGCTCACCTCCGGCCATTTAAATTATTGGCGCAGCGGTGAGCCAATCAGCGCTCTCGGCGGCGCCGAGTGATGACGTCGCGCCGGCGGTTATTTAAGCCCCCGGGCGACGCCATCTTGCCAGAAGTTCGCCGGCGGAGAGAAGAGATGACATCGTGGGATGTCCGGAGAGAAGAAGACAGCGGAAGACGTCGGAAGTGACAGGGAGCCCTTGTCAGGGCATGGAGCTACCCTGCCACTGAAAGAAAATGCCAGAGACATCGGCGGGGAGCCCTTGTAAGGCCTAAGAGCGTCCCCATCCAGAGATCAGCAGGAGACCAGCGCCAGATACGTCGGCGGGGAGCCTTTGTAAGGGCTGAGAGCGCCCCTGCCCAGAGAGCCGTCGGAAGCCCAGCACCAAACAGGAGAAGAGGGGCCGCTGACTGGATGGTCTGGTAAAGAAGACGGCGGGAACAAGTTGAGTATCCTGAGCAGAGCAGGTTAGTATACTCTCCGCAGTTAGGTTGGGCACAAGGCCCGTGGGCACTGTTGGGCACTAGGCCCGTGGCTACAGTTAGGGGCACAAGGCCCAGGGTTAATTGGGCATAAGGCCCATATATGTAGTTAGGGGGCTTTAAGACCGGTGTCAGTAAAGGGCACAAGGCCCTAGTTAGTGGGCTAGAACCCATAGTCAGGAAGGCCACAAGGCCTAGTTAGTGGTTTGGAGCCCATAGTTAGAAGGGCACTAGGCCCTAGTTAGTGGGCTCAGAGCACAAGGCACAGGGAGCATAAGGCCGATAGTCAGGGCACAAGGCCCTTAGTAGCTGGGCAGAGAGCCCATGGTGTAGGGCATAAAGCCCCTGGTAAAGAGGGAACCAGGCCCTGTAGGTAGTGGGCGTGAGAGCCCTGATCTAGAATAGGGTACAATCCCAGAGTTGTGTCGTGTGAATCTAGGTGATAGTCCTAGGCAACAGTAGAGCAGAAGGCTCCTGTTAGTGCTATACTAAACCGTCTGGTTAGATAGCAGAGGGGTGTATTACGTGGTCAGCCTTCCAGATACAGCAGCAGAGTCTTATTCCACCTGTGTGGTGAATACTGTATTGTGTATTGTATTTGGTTGTGCTGTGTGTGTTTATTTACAGGTGCAAGACGTCAAGCCCCCATTAAAGGTAGGCTCTTGTTTCCTTACTCTTTTCCTGTTATAACCTGTGTCTGTGGGGACAAAGGGTAGTTAGGAGCACACACACAGTTAGGGAATTCACGGTAGTCTTCCCGTCCCGTAGGTCCCTGGGGTTACGCTGGTTTTCTGAGGCGGTGATTGGGCACCTCACTGGCAGTGCAGCACAGCCCACCTGAGTTCCAGGGGTGCGCCCCGTGGTTCCATTTGAGTGTTCCAGTTTATGTTCCGGCAGGGTCCCTGGTGGTTCCAGATTGGGGCAGTGTTCCGCTTAGGTGAAGGCGGCCGTTTCGAGCTCCGGTTGTGACAACTGGCGGTTCCGTGTGCGGATGCTGCCACTCCGGTGGTGAACTGCTCCAGTGAGCCTCAATCATGCCATGTGCGACTGGTCCTTGGGATTCCGTGAGTGACCCCATAGTGAGAAGATAGTCTTCTCTGTACGACCCGGGTGAGGGTTTTAGGATCAGTCCTCCGGAGTAGAACGTGAACACCGGCTGGTGTTCCCCGTATGTAGAGGGAGGAGGCTTAAGGAGTACACTACACCTAGTTTATAGTAAAGTTGCTTTCCTGACCATTAGTTAGTTGTTTGTTTTAGGGTCGGGCCGCCTGTTGTTAGTTAGTGCCAGTTGTGTGGGTTGTACATACTAGCCTCACTGGTAGAGTAGAGGGAGGTTGTGTTGTGTCTGTCTTCCACAGGTGACGGAGAGGAACAGGAGAGCAGGGACCAGAAGTTCAAGTGCCCGGTGAGTATAACGCTCTATTCCTACTTCTGGTTAGGCCCTCTCCGAAGGGTGAGTAGAGTATTTGGGGTGGGACTGTTCCTGGTCCCAAATACTTGTAATCCTGTGCCCTTGGCAAGAGCAAAACAAGGTGGCGGTGTTACAACTCTGTCTGTCATTTGTACCTAGCAGCAGTACCTCATACCACCAGAGGTGCTGCTGTTCTGCTCCTGAACTCTGCAACATACCTGAAGGAGTTAATTTCCTTACCTGAGACCTAATTGGAGCTGCACCTGTGGCACTGCTTTAAGTACCTGCCTCAAGCTGTGCTCTGAGCAGTTCATCCTTGTATACCTGGCTGCTGCTTGTGTTCCCGTTTGTTCCTGCTCAGTGCATACTTACCTGCTCCCTGCTCAGTTCCCCTTCTCTGCCTTTGGATTGATCTTGCTGTGTATGACCTTGGACCGTGTACTGGACTCTGCTGTATTGCCTATGACCTCGATCTCTGCCTGTTTCCTGGATTTGTTGTTTGCCGCCAGCCCTGACCTTTTTGCCTGGATCTTACCACCGCTGTATGCTAATTCACAACATCCCTGGACTCTATCTACTTTCCTGGACAGCCTTGTGCCTTCTGGACTGGGGTAAAAACTTATACCTGTTTATGAAAACCTGCATGTTCCTGGAACCATTCATTTCTGTGTACCTTCCTGCCATACCTGTTCATTAGACCTGTTTATGAAAACCTGCATGTTCCTGGAACTGAATCCCTGTTTAAATATTTTGCTGGAATAAAGACATTTGTATTATCCTTCCGTGGCTGCTTGCTGAGGTTACTAGGAATCATAACAGGCGGCAAGCGAGATTGACTTGAGTGTCTCTGCTCCTTGCTGTGTTCTCAGACAGTCCTTTCCTGGTAGGCATGGCCGTAATTTCTGTTTCATCCTTAGAGGGAAGTGGAGTGAGGTGACAGAGGTTCAGTTGCTGGTCTGCTGGGATAGGACAGCGGCTGGGGTGACTCAGAAACGGACAGGAAGTGGTCATCATTTGAGAGGTAAGTTATCTGTGTGTGTCTGTCCTGTTCCCTGCAGGCGTTACAGCAAGCCCAGCTTTTCTAACCATGAGGGCTGCCCTTAATCCCTTCCCCAGGTTAGGGTTGGTAAATTTTACCCCAGCGGGCAAGACTCGACTCAGCAGCATATTAGGATCATTTTAAAGGGGAAAAAAATGCAGGTGGCCCAGTGACCCAGCCAAAGGTAGCCCACTACGGGACCGGTCGGGGGACAGATGCCTCCCAGCCAGCCTGCCCCTGCCCTTCCCTCTGCTAAAAATATCCTTTCAATATCCTTCAAAGCCAAAATTCTCCTCATATTGGGACATATCTCCCATCTGTCCTGGAATCAGAACAGAAATCCTCACTGGTGGCATGTTCGCACTTCTGCCTTACAGCACTGGGATCATGAGTTCAATTCCTGACCATGGCCTTATCTGTGAGGAGTTTGTATGTTCTCCCCGTGTTTGCGTTGGTTTCCTCCTGGTGCTCCGGTTTTCTCCCACACTCCAAAACCATACTGGTAGGTTAATTGGCTGTTATTTAAAAAAAATTGACCGTAGTCTCTCTCTCTCTCTCTCTCTCTGTCTGTGTGTGTGTATGTTAGGGAATTTAGACTGTAAGCTCCAATGGGGCGAGGACAGATGTGAATGAGTTCTCTGTTCAGCCCTGCGGAATGGGTGGTGCTATATAACTAAATTATGATGATAACCCTTTTTTGCCCCCATCCCCATACTATACAATGTGATTTTCTCACAAACTGAAGACGAAACAAAGATACTATGTATGTGTTCTACTATAGTTCAGCCGCTAGGTGGCAATGTTCGACTATAGTTCATGTATATTACAGCAATTCATTTTGCTAGAGTAGAGAAAATCCCCTCATCACTATAATAGCTGGAAATATAACAGATAAGCAAGTTACATGCTTACATGTTTTACTGAATATTTATAAAGATACAGTAAATAAAAAAAAACATTACAGAGCTCCTTAACCTTATGTGGTTACAGACTTTTGAGAGTCAGAAAACAGTATGCAGAGTTTCCAGATAATTTTCCATATATTCATAAAGCATTTTGCATAAAATGTATTTTATTTCTCCAGACATTAATTTCCATGCAGGTTTGCACTATACTTTAAAAATTGCAAATGCTTTCCACTACACCTATATATTAGAGCACGCTGCCAATTAAGACACATTATGGGCAGCATGGTGGTTAAGTGGTTAGCACTTCTGCCTCACAGCACTGGGGTCATGAGTTCAATTCCCGACCATGGCCATATCTGTGTGGAGTTTATATGTTCTTCTGGTGTTTGTGTGGGTTTCCTCTGGGTGCTCCGGTTTCCTCCCACACTCCAAAAAACATACGGGTAGGTTAATTGGCTGCTGTCAAAATTCACCCTAGTCTCTCTCTGTCTGTCTGTCTGTGTGTGAATGTTAGGGAATTTAGGCTGTAAGCTCCAATGGGGCAGGGACTGATGTGAATGAGTTCTCTGTACAGCACTGCGGAATCAGTGGTGCTATATAAATAAATGGGGATGATGATGATGGACGGATTGTAAGGAAAATTCAGCCCGGTTGATTTTCCTTAGACCGGTCCATGGTGTTTAACGGCGTACCCCCAGTTACTGTTAATATTAACTGGCATGCTCCTTTAGCTGAGCCTTGGGATTTGCGTGCAGAAAGATGTCCCTCACTTAAAGCCTAAACCTAACGTGAGGTGCAATAAAATGCTTAAATACTGTCTATACCCCAACACATTGCTTGTTCACTTCCTAGCAATGGTCATGATGGATGCACAGTATTTTCTTATGCCGATCGTGAAGGCTTGTAGATGCCTTGATAAAGACCTAAGTGAGGTTGAAACGCGTCGGTACAGTATCTACATCCTGGGACTGACTGGACCTTGAGAATTCTCATCACAGCACGTGGGGCCTTTGTGTAAAACAACTTTACTATATGCCTTCACGATCGGCCATATCTGGTAGGCGGACATTACCTGGCATTGGAGAATCATAGCAATTTCTGTGTTTTTATGTGTCGTTTTATTGGGTGTTTGATAAATGTGGTATTGATGGTAATACACTATTGCACAATCCTTCTCTTTTTTTTCACATATCTCCTCTATATGAATATGAGTACCTCCAATAGAATGCTACACTGATACTATAAGGAAAGGATATTCACCGACTGTGGACTTATTAACAAGGACCCTTCACGTAATGGACATTTATGTACTTGTTTCCATTATTTATCTCCTACCTAATTTATATGTTGTGGTGTACACGGTAGCGCCCTGAGATGTTTATCTCTTTTTTTTTTGCTATACAAGATCTATAATAATAGGAAGTCCTATAGAATGGAAGATCCAGAATACTAAAACAACAGGACTGGGTCAAAGAGAATTCACAATCAAGGAGACACAAGTATCAGGGAGGCACAAAACACTGTTCAGAACCAAGGCTGTGTACCAGGGATATTGGAACTAGCATGTGATTGAGATTTGACAATGGTGTAAGGAGAGTGTGGATGTCAATCTAAAGGACCAAATGTGGGCAGGATAGTTGTCATGGCCATTAGACAAAAAGATAAAGGGGTATGGCCATAGTTGGTAACCAATGCAGGGTTGGTAGATTGGTCATTTGATATCAAATCAGGGCCGCCCCCAATCCCCTTTCTGTTACGGACTTACCTTATCCCCGCCGCTCCGTCCAGCCGCACTTCCGCATTTAGGACCATGTGACCGCACCCGGAGGCGGTCACATGATCACAACCTAGAGGCGGGGATTTTGAATCCCCGTCTGTATAAAAACCTCACTCTGACACTCGCTGAGTGTCAGAGCAACACTTACCTGTTCCTGGCTCCTGCTTGTCACTCACCGGACCGTGAGTGCCTCTTCCCGGACATTTAGGAACCGTGGCCGTCCACCATCCTGAGGGTCTGCGCATGCGCAGCCCTTTTCTATACTTCAGTGTATACCCCTTTAACTTAATTGGCAGATCAGGCAACCTCCCTATATTAAGCACCTGTGGTCACTACCACGTTGCCTGATCTTGGAGTCTCCTTCCTCATGAGTCTCTGAAGGTGTTCCTGTATTACTTGTGTATTCAGTGCTGCTGATTCCTGTGGTTTCCTAACCACTACTACTACTGTGGTTCCATACCACTTCTACCATCAACTGTATCATCATGACTGTTTGCTGATTCCTATCCGCTGCCTCCGTGCACTACAGTCTTCTACACCACTTCATCGTTATTTTATATCTAAGTGACTGTTTACTCGTTGCTATCCGCTGCCTCCGTGCACTCCAGCTTATACCTCACTCACCTGCTTCTCATCAAGTCTGTTTGCTGATTTCTATCCGCTGCCTCCGTGCACTACAGTCTCCTGCTTGCAACTCGCCTGTGTTCAACATCGTGACTGCCAGCTGACTACTATCAGCTGCCTCTGTGCACTACAGTCTCCTGCTTGCAACTCGCCTGTGTTCAGCATCGTGACTGCCAGCTGACTACTATCCGCTGCCTCTGTGCACTACAGTCTCCTGCTTGCAACTCGCCTGTGTTCAACATCGTGACTGCCAGCTGATTACTATCCGCTGCCTCCGTGCACTACACTCTCATCTCATCTTTGCTGTGTCTTCCTCGAGACTGCCGCTTTTCATTACCATCTGCTACACTTCGTGATCTACAGCTCCTGCCCTGCGCTGCACTCCTGTTTCCCATCGCTGTTGGTTCCTGTGGTTGCTACTGGTTACCTCCGTGTGCCGCTGAGTCCTGCCGCTGTGGTCAGCGCTATCGTCCATCTCCTGCTGATCCACTCTCCACGCCTTCACGTGTTCCACTGGCCTCTACCCTCCTGTCAGCATTGGATTTGTATCTCTTCTACTACCCTCTGCTGGATCATCTCCATTCTCCTGGGTTTCCTATGAGTCCAGTTCCACGTGTTGCTGACTCCTGTGGATTCGTGTCCCTGTCGGTCTACTCACCTGTGCGCTGCACCTGCTAGACCGCTGCTTCTCCTATCCAGGGACTTCCTATCCAGTCGGTCTCCAGCCGCTCAGGTACCGCTGCAATCCCATCTGACTGCTACTACTGAACCACGGTATGCATACTTCTCATTGACTGTGCTGTGTATTGCATATCTTGCTGGACTGTGTTTGGTTCTCTCTGGAGTCTGCTATCCGCTGAGTCTATTGTCATCATTGACTGTGTTATCATTGTGCTGGACTACTTCAAGAGACTTTCTAGATTGCAGACCTGATCAGTCATTTACATATATATATACCTATATTGTGCATATTACTGTGGATCGTGTATAAGGTGCCTGTGTATATCCTGTGTTGCAGTCTTCCCCCGTGCACCTCCTCACATATATATGCAGTGGTACAACTTGCTGATGTCAGACCACTGATCCCTGTTTCCGGTATCACCTGTTCCATTATCCTCTCACATAGCAGTGGTACAACTTGCTACCGCAGACCACTGACTACCTGGATACCTCCACTTGGATTCCATTCCTTCACTCAGACAGCGGTACAACTTGCTACCCGCAGACCGCTGACTCTCATCACCTCCTTGTCTCTGTTGGACATTCCTCCTCACTATAGCAGTGGTACAACTTGCTATCGCAGACCACTGACTACCTACACGTGTCCTTGTCCATACAGTTCCTTGTGTATCATTACCTCATTATTACCAGTGTTGCTAGTCATAGACTTTCCTGAGCATCTCCTCGGTCATCATTTCATGTTCCGTGATCACCCAGCTACCAGAGTACCCTATTACCATCTACATTGCTCTGGTAAGCCTACCATCTGGTGATCCCTGGGTAAAGACTCCTAGTGCCCGTGTCAGTAAGATCAGGCCATGACAGACCCAGATGTGGAACCTACCGCCAAAGAGATGCTGCAATATCTGGTTACCCGTATGGAACAACAAGATGTTCGTCAACAACAGTTGCTGCAATGTTATCAGACTTTAGTCGCCCAAGTAACTTCTGTGCCTAAGGTAGCAGCCACTGTTGATCCTTCCGTGTCGTCATCTTCTTCCCCTGTGCCATCCCAGGTGTCTACTGCTTCCACGCTACACCTGCCTACTCCGTCAAAATATGATGGAGACCCCAAAACCTGTAGGGGTTTTCTTACTCAATGCTCAGTTCATTTTGAGCTCCAACCTCAAAATTTTTCTACCCATCGTTCCAGAGTGGCCTATCTTATTTCATTGTTTTCAGGACAAGCCCTGGCTTGGGCTTCCCCTCTGTGGGAAAGAAACGATCCATTGTTACAGGATAGTGCCGAATTTATTTCCACGTTCCGAAGTGTATTCGATGAACCAGGTCGTGTTATTTCCGCTGCATCCAGCATTCTCCGTCTTCGCCAAGGATCTCGCACTGTGGCTCAGTACGTCATTCAATTTAGGATCTTAGCCTCTGAACTTCAGTGGAACACTGAAGCATTAATTGCCGCCTTCTGGCAGGGGCTTTCCGATAAAATTAAAAACGCACTGACTTCACAAGAACTACCCTCCTCTTTAGAAGATTTGATCTCTCTTTGCCATCGTGTAGACCTGAGGTTTCGTGAATGAGAACCTGAGAAATCAACTTCGGTTAAAACACCTCTTCTCTCAAATCCTCAATTTCACCCAGCTTCATCTCCGGTGATACCCATGGAGATAGGTCGCTCCAAATTAACTTTAGAGGAGAGGGACCGAAGAATAAAGAATAGACTTTGTATCTATTGTGCCGATTCTACGCATATGCTCAATTCTTGTCCCAGGAGATGCCGGGCTCTAACCAATACTGGGGAGATAAGGTTAGGGTTCCTGCAGTCCTCTCCATCGTCTATGAAATCTAAAGTCTGCGCTTTGGATGTGACTATTTCCTTTGCTACCAAAACCTTTGAGTCACAGGCATTGATTGATTCCGGAGCAGCAGGAAATTTTATTTCCAAATCATTAGTAAACCAATGGTCTCTACCAGTGATTACCTTAAAAACACCCATTACTGTGACGGCTATAGATGGATCACGTCTCATCAACGGTCTCATCACCCAGAGTACGTCTCCAGTAACCCTTCAGATTGGTGCCCTGCATCATGAAGAAATATCGTTTTTGATCCTTCCTGTTACGACAAGTCCGATTGTCTTAGGCCTTCCATGGCTTCAGTGTCACTCTCCCCAGATTGACTGGCGCACTCCTCGAGTTACATCTTGGGGAACTGAATGTCATCATCGTTGTCTCTCCCAAGTGGTTTCATTCAAAAGACAGCATTCGTCTATTCCACCAGGTCCTCCTCCACAAGATCCTTCATCTACGGATCTGTGTGATAAAGTTCAGTCTGAACGCCTTCCTCCTCATCGGGCGTTCATGACGTCATCGGACGTTGAAGATGGATCTCAGGAGTCATCTTCAAAAAGTCAAGTGCTGGTGGTTCACGGTCACCATCCGTCTTTTCCGGAATTTCCTGCCCTCCTGCCCACCCAAGTTCCTGCGGTGGAAACTGTTTGTCAGACCTTTAAAAATATCTGGTCTCAGGTTAGAACCTGTTTAAAGAAGACATCTGTCAAATATAAATCTTTCGCTGATAAGAAGAGGCGGGCTATTCCACCACTAAAAATTGGAGATCGTGTCTGGTTATCCACAAAAAATATTCGTTTGAAGGTTCCATCCATGAAATTCGCTCCTCGTTTTATTGGTCCATATAGGATCATTCAAGTTATCAATCCAGTATGTGTGAAACTCCTTCTTCCTAAGAGTCTTCGGATTTCTAATGCCTTCCATGTATCTTTGCTCAAACCTCTTATTATCAACCGTTTTTCAACTCCTCCCTCAGCTCCGCAGCCAGTTCAAGTCCATCAGGAGGAGGATTTTGAGATTACCGAGGTACTAGATGCAAAAATTTCGCGAGGAGTCCTCCACTTCCTCGTTCATTGGAAGGGCTTTGGTCCTGAGGAGCGCTCTTGGATCAAAGCTGAAGATCTTAATGCTCCTGCCCTTTTGAAGAAGTTTTACTCCAAAAATCCGGACAAGCCCGGTTCCAGGCGTTCTGTGCCCACCTTTAAAAGGGGGGGTACTGTCACTCACCGGACCGTGAGTGCCTCTTCCCGGACATTTAGGAACCGTGGCCGTCCACCATCCTGAGGGTCTGCGCATGCGCAGCCCTTTTCTATACTTCAGTGTATACCCCTTTAACTTAATTGGCAGATCAGGCAACCTCCCTATATTAAGCACCTGTGGTCACTACCACGTTGCCTGATCTTGGAGTCTCCTTCCTCATGAGTCTCTGAAGGTGTTCCTGTATTACTTGTGTATTCAGTGCTGCTGATTCCTGTGGTTTCCTAACCACTACTACTACTGTGGTTCCATACCACTTCTACCATCAACTGTATCATCATGACTGTTTGCTGATTCCTATCCGCTGCCTCCGTGCACTACAGTCTTCTACACCACTTCATCGTTATTTTATATCTAAGTGACTGTTTACTCGTTGCTATCCGCTGCCTCCGTGCACTCCAGCTTATACCTCACTCACCTGCTTCTCATCAAGTCTGTTTGCTGATTTCTATCCGCTGCCTCCGTGCACTACAGTCTCCTGCTTGCAACTCGCCTGTGTTCAACATCGTGACTGCCAGCTGACTACTATCAGCTGCCTCTGTGCACTACAGTCTCCTGCTTGCAACTCGCCTGTGTTCAGCATCGTGACTGCCAGCTGACTACTATCCGCTGCCTCTGTGCACTACAGTCTCCTGCTTGCAACTCGCCTGTGTTCAACATCGTGACTGCCAGCTGATTACTATCCGCTGCCTCCGTGCACTACACTCTCATCTCATCTTTGCTGTGTCTTCCTCGAGACTGCCGCTTTTCATTACCATCTGCTACACTTCGTGATCTACAGCTCCTGCCCTGCGCTGCACTCCTGTTTCCCATCGCTGTTGGTTCCTGTGGTTGCTACTGGTTACCTCCGTGTGCCGCTGAGTCCTGCCGCTGTGGTCAGCGCTATCGTCCATCTCCTGCTGATCCACTCTCCACGCCTTCACGTGTTCCACTGGCCTCTACCCTCCTGTCAGCATTGGATTTGTATCTCTTCTACTACCCTCTGCTGGATCATCTCCATTCTCCTGGGTTTCCTATGAGTCCAGTTCCACGTGTTGCTGACTCCTGTGGATTCGTGTCCCTGTCGGTCTACTCACCTGTGCGCTGCACCTGCTAGACCGCTGCTTCTCCTATCCAGGGACTTCCTATCCAGTCGGTCTCCAGCCGCTCAGGTACCGCTGCAATCCCATCTGACTGCTACTACTGAACCACGGTATGCATACTTCTCATTGACTGTGCTGTGTATTGCATATCTTGCTGGACTGTGTTTGGTTCTCTCTGGAGTCTGCTATCCGCTGAGTCTATTGTCATCATTGACTGTGTTATCATTGTGCTGGACTACTTCAAGAGACTTTCTAGATTGCAGACCTGATCAGTCATTTACATATATATATACCTATATTGTGCATATTACTGTGGATCGTGTATAAGGTGCCTGTGTATATCCTGTGTTGCAGTCTTCCCCCGTGCACCTCCTCACATATATATGCAGTGGTACAACTTGCTGATGTCAGACCACTGATCCCTGTTTCCGGTATCACCTGTTCCATTATCCTCTCACATAGCAGTGGTACAACTTGCTACCGCAGACCACTGACTACCTGGATACCTCCACTTGGATTCCATTCCTTCACTCAGACAGCGGTACAACTTGCTACCCGCAGACCGCTGACTCTCATCACCTCCTTGTCTCTGTTGGACATTCCTCCTCACTATAGCAGTGGTACAACTTGCTATCGCAGACCACTGACTACCTACACGTGTCCTTGTCCATACAGTTCCTTGTGTATCATTACCTCATTATTACCAGTGTTGCTAGTCATAGACTTTCCTGAGCATCTCCTCGGTCATCATTTCATGTTCCGTGATCACCCAGCTACCAGAGTACCCTATTACCATCTACATTGCTCTGGTAAGCCTACCATCTGGTGATCCCTGGGTAAAGACTCCTAGTGCCCGTGTCACTGCTCTTCGTAGATTGCAGTGTCTTCCTGTTTCCAGTGTCTCCTGTGTGCTGATCTCTGCCTGTTTTACATCCCTGGCTCTCTAATCCCTGTGTACCGACCCGGCTTGCTGACCATTCTCCTATTCTTGTGACCCGTGTACCGAACCTGGCTTGTTGACTCCGAGTTGCCTTCTGATTCTGCCTGACTCCAGTCCTGTGTACCGAACCGGCTTGTTGACTCCGCTACCACCGCTTCACTCCGCTGTACTACATCTTGAGGCGAACCTGGGGACCGCGACCTGCGACTCCTGGCAGCGAAGCCCACCCCGCCTTGCGGCGGTTCTTGGTGAACACCGGGGAGATCGTTAGACTCCGCACCTCAGGTAAGCCAGCGCTAATCAAGATTAGTAATATAGTATCCAGAATCTGTTACAGTTTGCTCTGACCATGGATACCACAGCTAAAGATCTGTTGGAGCATTTAGTAGGAAGGATGGATAAACAAGAAGCTAACCAAGAGCAACTTTTAAAATTCCTCAATAGCCTATCCACTCGCTTGGATGTTGTCCAGAACACCCTAGTGGCTGGTGGATCACCTGGGCCGGCAGTGGCCCCTGTACCTCAGGCAGCAGCAGCAGCTTCTTCCTCGCAGCTACGGTTACCTAACCCACCTAAGTTCGATGGAGACCCTAAAAATTGTAGAGGATTTTTAAATCAATGCTCTATACAATTCGAGCTTCTACCTGGGAACTTCCCCTCCGGAAAAACGAAAGTGGCCTATGTGATTTCGTTATTGTCCGGTCAAGCCTTAGCATGGGCTTCCCCCTTATGGGAGAGGGACGACCCCATTCTACATGACTTCAACCTCTTCTTGTCCACCTTCAAGAAGATATTTGATGAGCCAGGAAGGGTGTCCAATGCCGCTTCCGGCTTACTACGACTCCGCCAGGGAAACCAGTCTGTGGGGCAGTATGCGGTCCACTTCAGAACCATGGCCTCTGAACTTCGCTGGAATGATGAGGCTCTAGTAGCTACATTCTGGCAGGGCCTTTCAGACCGAATCAAAGACGAGTTGGTATCCCAGGAACTCCCTACATCTTTGGACGACATTATCTCCCTCTGTGTCAAAGTTGATTTGCGTTTCAAGGAACGTAATTCCGAGAAGGAACAGTCGCGGCGTAGCATGATTCGCCTGGCCCCCAACTTCCAAACCCCTGTTCTTCCCCCTGAAGAGCCCATGCAACTTGGGAGGACCCGCCTATCAGCCGAAGAGAGGGAGAGGAGATTTCGGAACAAGTTGTGTTTATATTGTGGTGAGAGTGGCCATCTTCTGAGTTCTTGTCCCAAACGCTCGGGAAACGACAGGGCCTAACGAGTTCTGGAGCTGTGTCGTTGGGCCTCTTTTCTCAGTGTCAGTCAGTTCCCAATAGTAATGATTGCCTGTCTATTCCCATTTCCCTTCAGTTAGGACAAAAGACCTTCCCGCAGTCGGCTCTTCTAGATTCCGGGGCCGCAGGAAATTTCATCTCTGCCACAGTAGTTAAACAATTCGCTATTCCCACACAAGCCTTGGAACAACCCATCTCTCTGATGGCCATTGATGGGGGAAGAATCCCTGAGGGGTCCATCTTGGTACGCACTATTCCTCTTCTACTTCAGATAGGAGCACTTCATCGGGAGAAGATTTCTTTTCTAGTAATACAGAGATCTACCAACCCAGTCATCCTAGGACTTCCTTGGTTTCGTGCCCACTCTCCCACCTTGGACTGGAGATCTGGTCACATATTGTCCTGGGGACAGTCCTGCTTCTCTCGCTGCCTACAGAGAGTGGTTCCCCCGAATAGTCCCAGACGTACCCAAGAATTTCCTGTGACTCTCCTGCCTGAGCCATACCAAACCTTCTCTGATGTTTTCTGTCAACAAGAGGCCACTAGACTTCCTCCTCACAGAATCTGGGACTGTGGCATTGATCTGATACCTGGTAAACCCATTCCCAGGGGCCGTGTTTACCCCCTTTCCCTCCCGGAATCTAAGGCTATGGAGGAGTACATCCAAGAAAATCTAAGCAGGGGCTTCATCCGCAAGTCTGCCTCCCCAGCTGGGGCTGGCTTCTTCTTCGTAAAAAAGAAAGATGGGGGCCTCCGCCCTTGCATTGATTACAGAGGCCTGAATGCCATTACCGTTAAAAATCGGTATCCACTGCCACTGATTTCTGAACTATTTGACCGGATCAAGGGTGCCACCATCTTTTCTAAACTTGACCTCAGAGGAGCGTATAACCTTATACGCATTAAGGAGGGGGATGAATGGAAGACGGCGTTTAACACCCGATACGGCCACTTTGAATATCTAGTCATGCCTTTCGGGCTATGCAATGCCCCAGCCATATTTCAGAGCTTTATGAATGAGCTGTTTCAAGACCTCTTGTACCAATCTGTAGTCATCTACTTGGACGACATTCTCATCTTTTCTCAAGATCTAGCATCTCATCGTACTCATGTATTGGAGGTCCTCTCTCGTATCCGAAAAAATCAGTTATTTTGCAAATTGGAGAAATGCACCTTCGAGCAGAGACAAATTCCCTTCCTGGGATATATTATTTCGGGCACCGGTCTACAGATGGATCCCACAAAATTGAAAGCCATACTTGACTGGCCCCAACCTTCAGGCCTTAAAGCCACTCAACGCTTCCTAGGATTCTCCAACTATTATCGTCAATTTATCAAGGGGTACTCCTCTCTCGTGGCTCCCATCACAGCATTGACCCGCAAATCTGCTGACGCTGGTATTTGGTCCTCTGAGGCTATCCAAGCCTTTATATTATTAAAGTCTCTCTTTTCATCCGCACCCATTCTTCAACAGCCAGATTGTTCTCGTCCCTTTGTCCTGGAGGTAGATGCCTCTTCTGTTGGCACAGGAGCCGTACTATCACAGCGAGGTCCTTCTGGAAAACTTCATCCCTGCGGATTCTTTTCCCGTCGCTTTTTACCTGCTGAGAGGAATTATGGGATTGGCGACAAAGAGCTCCTGGCCATCAAATTGGCTCTCTCCGAATGGAGACATTTACTAGAAGGAGCACAATTCCCTATCACCATATATACCGACCATAAGAATTTGCTGTACTTACGCACTGCCCGATGTCTAAATCCTCGACAAGCAAGGTGGTCCTTATTCTTCTCACGCTTTGATTTCAACATCACTTTTCACTCAGGAGCTAAGAACACGAAGGCAGACGCCTTATCTCGCTCTTTTGATCCAGCTGACATGGAATCCTCGGAGGATAAGAAATTCATTGTAAACCCATGTCAAGTATTGGCAGCTACACACCTAAAAAAGGGCTGCCCTCCAGGCAAAACATTCATCTTGCCACATCTACGCACCCGGCTCCTTCACTGGGCTCATCACTCACTCTTCTCTGGGCATGCCGGCATTCGCAAGACCTGGGACTTATTGTCCCGAAGCTACTGGTGGCCTTCCTTGCTGGAGGATGTGAAGAAATTTGTTGCTGCTTGTTCCAAATGTGCTCAACACAAGACCTCTAGGAAGAAGCCTTATGGATGCTTGCTCCCATTACCCATTCCTGATTACCCTTGGTCACAGATCTCCATGGATTTTATCACGGACCTTCCCCCTTCCAAATCCTGTACTGTAGCGCTTGTGGTCACGGATCGCTTCTCTAAAACAGCTCACTTTATTGCTCTCAAAGGCCTTCCTTCTTCCTCCTCCTTAGCCGATATTTTTATTAAAGAAATATTTCGCCTCCATGGCTGTCCTCAACATATTGTCTCCGATAGGGGATCACAATTCATATCAAAATTTTGGCGGTCTTTTTGCAATAAATCCGGGATTAAGCTTGACTTCTCTTCCGCATATCATCCCCAGTCCAATGGGGCTACTGAGAGAACCAACCAAGAATTAGAGAAGTTTCTAAGAATATTTATCTCTAGTAACCAAGACAACTGGGTGGACCTTCTCCCTTGGGCCGAGTTCGCCCATAACAACCATTTTCATGAGGCCATCTCTAACTCCCCCTTTTTTGTTCTGTATGGCTGCCATCCTAGACTACCCACCTTCTCTCAAGTCTCATCTTCTGAAGTTCCAGCAGTGGACTCTCTGGTTCGTAACTTCTCTGATATTTGGGAACAAACCAAGACAAACTTAAAACAAGCAACTACTCGTTCCAAAAAATTCTACGATAAAAGGAGAAGAATGACTCCAAGTTTTGCAGTTGGTGACAGGGTATGGCTATCCACCCAGAACATTCGTTTAAAGGTTCCCAGTAAAAAATTTGCTCCCAAGTTTATTGGCCCATTTGCTATATCTGAGATTATTAATCCCGTAGCCTTTAGATTGAGTCTGCCTCCCTCTTTACGTATACCCAATGTCTTCCATGTCTCCTTGTTAAAACCGATGGTAACCAACAGATTCTCCACCTCATCCAGAACTCCTCCTCCTGCTGTGGATCGGGATCAAGTTGAATACGAGATTAAAACTATCCTAGATTCTCGTAAAGTTCAAGGTGCCATACAGTTCTTGGTGGATTGGAAGGGTTACGGTCCTGAGGAGCGCTCATGGGTAAGAGCCATTGACCTACATGCTCCCCGTCTACTTAGATCCTTCCATAAAAAATTTCCTTTGAAACCCTATTAGGTGTTCGGAGTCCACCTTTATGGCAGGGGGTACTGTTACGGACTTACCTTATCCCCGCCGCTCCGTCCAGCCGCACTTCCGCATTCAGGACCATGTGACCGCACCCGGAGGCGGTCACATGATCACAACCTAGAGGCGGGGATTTTGAATCCCCGTCTGTATAAAAACCTCACTCTGACACTCGCTGAGTGTCAGAGCAACACTTACCTGTTCCTGGCTCCTGCTCTTCGTAGATTGCAGTGTCTTCCTGTATCCAGTGTCTCCTGTGTGCTGATCTCTGCCTGTTTTACTTCCCTGGCTCTCTAATCCCTGTGTACCGACCCGGCTTGCTGACCATTCTCCTATTCTTGTGACCCGTGTACCGAACCTGGCTTGTTGACTCCGAGTTGCCTTCTGATTCTGCCTGACTCCAGTCCTGTGTACCGAACCGGCTTGTTGACTCCGCTACCACCGCTTCACTCCGCTGTACTACATCTTGAGGCGAACCTGGGGACCGCGACCTGCGACTCCTGGCAGCGAAGCCCACCCCGCCTTGCGGCGGTTCTTGGTGAACACCGGGGAGATCGTTAGACTCCGCACCTCAGGTAAGCCAGCGCTAATCAAGATTAGTAATATAGTATCCAGAATCTGTTACACTTTCCTCCTCTAAAAAGATCCATTTAATGCCGTGCACAAGAGCACCTATTAGTGGGATGCTTGGAGAGATGGACCAGGATTGTTCACGTGTAAATTCAGTAAAGCAAGCGCATGAAGATGTCAACCACGGCCTTGCCCCCCAGTGGTGGGACTTAGAAAGAGAGAGGTGGAGCAGGAGCTGGGCTGACCCCGGTTACTGCAGACTATGCAGCATGCCTTGTGCTGGGGGGAGGGAGAGGAAGTGGTACACCCATCACCAAGTTGCACAAGGGACTGAGAGAGAAAGGAGGAGTGACAAGAGAAGCGGGGGGGGAGCAGGCAGAGAGATCCGGGAAGAGTGGTGGGCAACAATCTCTCTCTGTGCAGCATATTCAGGGCCCTATAGTTTCAGTATCCAATGTCCAGTGCTGATCCTTCAGTCGGATGGCATCCAATTGTCCAACAGTTAGGGGAGCCCACTGTAGTTACTAGACCCCTCCAGCCTCAACATATCAGCCTTAACCGATCTGTTTCATTCAGTGGCAGATCCAGAGGGGGTTATTCTGAGCAATGCCCCCCAAGAGCACATTGCATACATCTGCCTGACAGCCGAGAGACAGACGGATGATCCTGCCCGGCCATTCTGCCTGTTTCTCAGCCTCCAGGTCCAATCAAAGTGAAGGAGGGGACAGGGCTAACACAGTATAAAGAAAACTGTATTCTGATCCAACTTCTATACTTCTACATTGGTCATTTATACAGGAAGAAAGTAAGACAGCCTTTTTCTTTCCAAATTGTCTGTTTCACGCATTGTGTTTGGAATCTTATGAGTGGATCTACTGACCTCTAGTGCACACTTTGACAAAGACAATATATTTGCTTCCAACATTTTATTCATTCTAGGACTCTAGGATAAATTTAAAAAAAATAAAGATATATAAATATGAATAATCTAATGTCATAATCCAGAGCCACAAACGGCATAAAGAATTTTAATTTACAAATACTGGGCATTAATTTGAACTAACTCACCCAAAAATATTGTCGACGAGGAACAAGAAGGTGACCTCAGCAGAAGTCACACAGTGTTGTACCTGTCAAGACAAGCAAGACCAACAAAATTTCTCCCCTGCCTTTCTGCACGATAACACAGATTCAGATATGGACTTTGATTTGATGGTACATGTGCTACAAAATAAGATATTAATAATGGACCTTAAAAACTGCTTTGCAACCAGAAGGCAGTGGGGGAACTGAGAAACGTCATCACTGACTTGGCCAAGAACATCACAAAACTAATCTAAATGAACAATTTCAGCCTGAACATCACAGAGTCGATAGATGCTTCTAATCTCCGGTAATATCCTATAAGTCTATCAGCAACGTTGAACCCAACCTTACCAGCCAAAACGATTCTCATAGTAAGAGCACATAGAGGTCTTCGTCCTAAGACCTGGGACTCTGAGCCCCCTAAGGTATGTGATTCTAAAAAACAAAAACTTCAGATTGTTTTGGCAAATCAAAGCAACTCACATTTTCTACAGGATTTTAGCCTCCAAATTTTCCTGGACTTGACACCATCCACAACAGGGAACAGAAGAGATCTAAGAGAAGTGTCTTGTACACTGTGAGACCACAGGTAATAATACAAATGGAGCTTCCACTTCAGATTACAAGAAGACATAGGAGGCAAATTACACAGCATCAGGGAATTGGAAGTAGGCAGGAATTTACTCCGAAATCTAAATCCTCGCTCCTCACCGAATCACAGATGGCTTCATCACCCCAACCTAGTTAGTGACAGCAAACTAGTTAAATACTGTAGCTATAGTTGTGTGTAATTTGGAAATCAAACACTATTACAAGGACCTAGATTTTTGTGCATGACTGTAACTTGCGTTTCTGCAGAAGTCAATACATCAATGAATGTATCACTCACTTTCACATTTGGCGGATAAACTTGATTGCTTTGCGCTTTTTTAAAATTATATAATACTGCTCTTTTGCCACTTACCTTAGTTTTATATTTGTTTGGCCACATAGGACATTTATTACATGTCTTTATTACATGTGTCAAAATGTTACATAAGTTTTTAATACATTGGGGCTCATTCAAAGATGGATGCACATGCGTCAAAAGCACAGGGGTAAATTAGGTTGCGTAGAAAAAGCATTTGTGTGTTTATTTTCAGTGGCATATGAATTCGTACGATAAACACGTAATGCGTCCGCATGATGATAGGTTTAAAGCGTATGAAGGTTTAAGCCTATCATTGTGCGGCAGCGGAATCGAATCTCCATTCATCATCATTAACAGATACACTCCCTTTGTTCAGTTGATAATGATGTGACACATATTGTACCTGGCCTGCGTTAGTAGACCCCTTTCATTCCTTGTTCCTCCTCTCCAGATGTAAGGAGGGGCAAATCAGGGATACGAAAATAATATACTATGAATGTAGGGATACACATTTTTCGTGCTCATGCTCAGTTCAAAAAACCTATTTTACATTTAAAAACGGCCCTTCCCCAAACTCACCAGGTGCTGGGGACGGACGCCTTCTCTCCTTCCTTGCTTCCGGTACTAATAGGAAGTATGGGCACATGCGCCCGAACATCGCATCTCCATTGCTAGGCAACGGAGACGCCAGGCAGCATTTCAGCTGATCTGACCGCCGACCCCACGTCCACCAATGAGTAAGGATCAGCATGTATATAAATCAGACTCTGGTACCACTAGGGTGTCAGAGTATCTAGTCTAGTTCTTAGTATTGCAATATCTTGCTCTCCAGTCTACTCGAATTTGACCCAGTTTTGCCTGACCACCCTTTTTGGATTCTCCCTTGGACCCATCCTGATTTCCTGGTTTGACCTCTGGCTTCCTGACGATTCCTTTGCTTTATCCTTCGATACCTTATCTTGCCTGCTCGGTTTTGACCTTGGATTGCACGACTTCGATAGTTCACCCGTACCTCGCTGATAGCTACCTGGGAGGGCTGCGACCTGCACGTCTTAACAGCTACACCCAAATCTCCTTGCGGGGATCCCTGGTGAAGACCTGAGACGTGTTTAGACTCCGCACCTCCCAACGTAGCAGTGCAAATACTGGTAGTTAAGACCGTCAGAAGAACCCAGCTTATGACAGCATCCCACTGAAATGAGTATAAAACACTACAGAGAAGATGTCGCTAATTAAATGAATTATATTAATATTCATAATAGCAATAATAATAGAGTGGCTGATTTGTCATTACTGACCCATATGACGTTGTCTGAAAACTCTGCAGCCAGTCACTAAATCAGACTTGGTTCTAAATCCTGACCACATCTTCTAATTATAATATCCCATCCCACCAAATAATAGAATCCTCCATTTGCATATACTTGCGTAGTCTTCCGCATGTATGTATTTATCATGTATTTCCCATGCGCAGGCTCTCTGTGGTCGGTGCTTCCCAATTAATAGATGACAACCTTTTTCTTGCTTCTGATACACTAATATAACACTATTAGAACTCACAAGTGTATTACGTTAATTACATTTAGAATCCAATACGTGAATTGATGAGTTTTTCAAACCATCAGGGCTTCTAATTAGCCAGAGGCAGAATACATGAAAATTAAGAATCTATTTTCCCCTTCCATATAGAATACACATCTTCAAGAGTGATAACTCTGCAAGCACTTTTCTATAACCCATCTGTTTAACTGCACTTTTTAAAGGATTTTGAAGGAAAAAAAAGTGAGATTGGGTCTTTGCAGCAGGTGCAGATACAGAGATTATTAAAATCGTGGGGCAGGTTCTAAAAATGTGGGTTTTTTTTAATCTCGCCTATACAGTAATTATGAGCACCTGCTATCTAATTGAGAAGCTCGGAGACATGTTGAAATGTACCGATAAAGGCAACAAAAGTTATAGAATGCAATTTTAATCAAGAACATTGTGTTTCCCTAGATATAAAATGTTTCAGATGGAAATGATGGTTCATTTAACTCCTTTGGCGTCAAACTGGAGCGCATGGGGGCTTTATGCGGAAGTGTTAAACGTTCCTTAAGGTCTACTTGGTGAAAGCTAAAAAAAAATTTTCCTCAAATGAAACTATTATTCCCATTTGCATCGCCTCAACTTTCAGAAAAGCTTAATTAAAGGAAAATCTAATCAGAATTAAAGAAATTGTATGTTATTTTACTTGAATATGTTATTGTACCTTAATTAGTAAACTGTACCTGTTAATTATTATTTTCTGCTGCCCTATGCCAGAGGTCCACCAAATTCCAGCACCTAATATCCCTTGATGCCTATACTGAATCAAGCAGTGTGGTGTAGGAACGCACAAATACGTCTGCTTGCACGCAAGTGGATAGGGGTGCCGGCAAATGTGTGCTCGCCAATTCTCTGGTCTTGACTGACAGGCTCAGACCAGTGTGTGGATCAGCTGGTAAGAGAGCTGTTTGCTCCCTCCTGCACTAATTTGGCTGAGTTGACACTGCCACAAAAGAGTGGGAGGAAGGGTAGTTTATATAAGGAGTGGCGCTGACGGTTTCTACCTCACTTGAGGTCTCTGCTGAACATTTCTCCACTCAGGCTTCATGTATACACAATGGCCATCTCTGGTCCTGTGGAAAAAAATGATTCCTAGTCATTCCTGGAACACATTAGGCTGAAGATCCCATTTCATCATCATCATCATCTTCCACTCTTCCTGTAACCACTTCTCTGGGACACCTGAACGGTGCAATAAAACATTAATAAATGAGAGAGAAAGTTAATTTTGGCAATAATGTTAAAAAAAATATTGATAAATATAATCTTCAATTTCTTTGTTTATTCCGCACCCACATGGATAGCAATGGTGAAAGATGCACATGAAAAAGCAATTTGGATATAGTGAACTACATACAAATAACTCACATAAAATGAAAAAAGAAAAAGTTACTTACACGTTTTTTAAAAAAATATATGGAGAGCGAAAGATCCTTCCGTACAGGATTACAAAAGGTGTGTGACCAAAGCTATCTGTAGCTCATCAAGCTCAGAGTTGAGCTATCTTTCCTGCAAGAGTTGGGGTAAGAGGTCTGTCTAAGGAGACTGGAGTCCACCAGACGGCCTCAGTATTAGGCTGGGTATATACTACAGAAAATGTGATATCTTTAACGATTTTACCAAAGACTGAAAGTCCCGATCAGCAGCCGATTCATGTGTACACACTATACACGTTTTACAAGATTACCTTCGGATCTGTGCTCTTCATCTGTCATAACCATCGGCTGAAAAGATTGTGACTGTAAAATCTATGGAGATCTATGGACACTGCCGGTAGTGAGTGCGTACACACTGCAGAAATGGAACGACATCATTCCATCGTTGAAAAAGATTTTTAGTCTGTTTATAAAATCAAACGATACAATGTGCTTTGGAACGATAAAACATGATTGTGGGAGCGTTCACAGTAATGCGATATCGGACCTAACTTTCGTTAATCATCTGATGGGCCCGATAATCAGATGAAAAACCTGTTTTGTGTACCCAGCTAAAGGTGAGCCAATGCTTGAGGCCTTTGTGTGTCATGCAAGAAGCAGGAAAGTCTGAGACCGAGGACCAGATGAAATCAGAAAGAGGTTCTCTCCCCACAATGTGAAAGAGAATGATTACAGTAAATGACTGAGGAGAGAACTTCAGAAGTACAAGAAGGATTCATGTGTGCAGCCATTAACAAGAACGTTAAGCAGCCTAGATGCCCACTGGTTAGAGATGGGGCAAGAAATTAGGTAATTCCTTGAATGGGGGCTAGGTGTTTCTTTTCTGGTCTTGTAGATCAAGTGGTTGATTCAGGAAACCCCATATGACTAAGTACATGACTTGTGTCAACGCACTCTCCAGTTATAGGGGATAAGCTACTTGGCACGTTTAATGTAAGGCTGTATAACCTATAGGCTTGTAGCCTGATAGGTAGTGAGTGATGTACAATGTTTAACCTCTGTTATTGTTGATAAGGTGAAGACTAATGTAACCACAAGATAAAAAATTTGCCATAACAAATATGCAATAAATTGCAAGACTAAGATTTGGCTCAGTAGACATACTTGAAAAGACAATATTATTTAGCAATAGCTGAAGACAATTGACACAGGAAATACTCAATACAAATGAGTGGGATAAACAGCTGTATGTGAATACACGGAATCACAGTCAAACATGAAGAATGATACAGTGTATCAGTTCATGGCACTAAATGTATTCGTTGCTTAAATCCTGGGCTAGAATAGTATCTAAGAGGGGTATTACTCCTAACCTACAGGTGCACATCTTGATGCAAGAAATTCAATACAGGAGACATGGATAAAATAGAGAAACTACCACTAATGGTAAGTGTGCATTCTGAACCATAAAATGAGCCTGAATTTAAGAAAGATGGGGTAGCAATAAGTAGTAATAAAACCTTGATATCAATAATGAAATTGTTAGCATCTCTGAGGAATAAAACTTGCTATATGAAGAAAACAATCATATTATGAGATGTAGTCCCAACAATAGCAAATATGAAGAAGGTGATGTGGCAGGTAATACACACAGCTCTTGTAGCAACTGGAGATTTATTGCACACCAAGAAATACAGTCTCTTGAATGGGAACATTTAAGTGCAATGAAAAAGTAGTGGATTAATCTCTTGGTAACTAAGTACTATTAAGTGGTAAGGATAAGGAGATGAGAAGTCCCAGCAGTGTAGGGCAACATAATGCTAATACTCTGACAAGTTCTGGTAAACTGGATGGATATTTAAACACGTATCAAAGATCTGGTAAGATCTCCAGTGACTCTCCTCTCCAAAGGGCAATATTGCTGGGGTATTAGTAATAGCAGGAGCAGGAACCTGAAACAATGGCAAAGATACAGGACATGCAGTAGATGTCCTGAGCAACTCTGTGGTCTCCCTGGATCCGGGGGATGGACCTGGACTTTTTATGTTCTTCCTGGCTGGATCTGGACTTCCTCTGGCAGCTTGTACAGAACTCCTGGCAGATTACTCTGAGGCAGTGACATACTCCCTTCCGGAATTGGCAGTTTCCTCTGTTAGTCTGGCAGCTAGTTATAATAATCTGGCAGCTCCTCCTGATAGATTGGCAGCTTCTTGGACTAGACTTGCTGCCTTATTTGCAAGTTTGGCAGCTTTCTCTTTTAAAAGTGAAACTTACTCCATGAGACTTGCCACTCTGTGTAAGGGATTGGTGGCTTTTCTCATCTCCTGCAGTGCAATACACTCCCTCCACTTCTCTGCCTGGCATTATGGCACTTGTAAACACAGTACCCCTTTGGCACACTCAGTGAACATACATGTTCTAGTTTCTGCACTGAGGATCCACAGAATATGGTGACGTTCCTGGCAACGACAATGCCTCTGCCACACTCCTGCGCTTTTTCGCATTTTCCCCCAGCTCTGGTGTCAATATCCCCTCTCTTGGTGGGCTCTGACATAATTTCATGTGTCCAGGCTTCTGGGACATACTGGGAACTGTAGCCTTCTGCACTGAGGCTGCATTAGATAGCCCCCTAGTGCTGATGACTTCTCCCCTGCCACTCAACTCCCAGGACACCCCCTTCCCCTAACACACAGGTGATTACTGGGTCTGGGGGTCGCACAGATAAATATCTTTACTCACAATCCCTGTAGGCTCTTCTATCAATGTTGGCATCATTGATGAGGCTATTAAGTTAATCAGAGTTTGGGGTCAGTACATACTACAGTCAAGGCCAAAAGTTTTGAGAAAGACACAAATATAATTTTTCAGAAAGTCCGCTGCCTCAGTTTTTATGATGGCAATTTGCATATACTCCAGAATGTCATGAAGAGTGATCAGATGAATTGCAATTAATTTCAAAGTCCCTCTTTGACATGACAATGAACTTTATCCCAAAAACAACATTTTCACTGCATTTCAGCCCTGCCACAAAAGGACCAGCTAAGGTCAGTGATTTTCTCGTTAACACAGGTGAGAGTGTTGATGAGGACAAGGCTGGAGATCACTTTGTCATGCTGATTGAGTTAGAATAAGACTGGAAGCTTTAAAAGCAGGGTGGTGCTTGAAATCATTGTTCTTCCTCTGTTAACCACGGTTAACTGCAAGGAAACACGTGCAGTCATCATTGCTTTTCACAAAAAGGGCTTCACAGGGAAGGATATTGTTGCTAGTAAGATTGCACCTAAATCAACCATTTATGGGATCATCAAGAACTTCAAGGAGAGAGGTTCAATAGTTTTGAAGAGGGCTTCAGGGCGCCCAAGAACATCCAGCAAGTGCCAGGACCGTCTCCTAAAGGTGATTTAGCTGCGGGATCGGGGCACCACCAGTGCAGAGCTTGCTCAGGAATGGCAGCAGTCAGGTGTAAGTGCATCTGCACGCACAGTGAGGCGAAGACTTGGAGGACGACCTGGTGTCAAGAAGGCCAGCAAAGAAGCCACTGCTCTCCAGGAAAAACATCAGGGCAGACTGATATTCTGCAAAAGGTACAGGGATTGGACTGCTGAGGGCTGGGGTAAAGTCATGTTCTCTGATGAATCCCCTTTCAGATTGTTTGGGGCATCTGGAAAAACGCTTGTCCAGAGAAGGAAAGGTGAGCGCTACCATCAGTCCTGTGTCATGCCAACAGTAAAGCATCCTGAGACCATTCATGTGTGGGGTTGCTTCTCAGCCAATGGAGTGGGCTCACTCACAATTTTGCCTAAGAACACAGCCATGAATAAAGAATGGTACCAAAACATTCTCCAAGAGCAACTTCTCCCAACCATCAAAGAACAGTTTGGTGATGAACAATGCCTTTTCCAGCATGATGGAGCACCTTGCCATAAGGCAAAAGTGATAACCAAGTGGCTCGGGGATCAAAACATCGAAATATTGGGTCCATAGCCAGGAAACTCCCCAGACCAAAGTTTGTGAAAACCAGTACTTGTGTCATTCTCAAAACTTTTGCCCATGACTGTATATACCATGGCATTTAGGTAACTTCCTATCTTCGCTGTTTTTTAAGGTTAAGTTTTCCATTTCATGGTTTATTTCATTGTGACAAATGTTTGCCTATGGACTGTTCACTTTCCTGGTTTATTTTGATATTTGCATCCCTTTTGTGTGGTTGCATGGGTCAAGGGACATACAATCTATTTCATTAGCCACCTGTGGAACAGACCTTGACCTAAGTTTTATGTCATTGGTCGTCATTAGCGTTTAGACTACCAGCTGACACATTGGCTCAATTAAAGTCATTAGGCTATCACTTGTGAGAAACAGAAATAACATATTTGCTGTTTTTAATAGGCCATTTGAATTTTACAATGAGAGTTATGCCCATCCTGAGAGCATTCTTCAAAGTGCTTATTTTGTATCCTCTTCAGTTATAAAAATCCCCCATTGGTATATTAGGTTCTCAACTGATATTAAAGATGATTTGCAGGTATGGACTCATTAGTTCATGTAATGATCAGTCATGTTTTCAGGAAGAGTTTGTTGATAGTGATTCTTTGTTGTCTGGAGATGTCGGTGTAGAGTTGGTCATGTCACATTCTAAAATGGTTAGCTCAGTGGTTTACATCATGGCATGAATTAGACTAAACAATGGTTTACTTTTTATAATATAGTCGCAACTTTGACTATATTGGGCAGTGGATTAGCAAATAAGTAGATAATCTTTAATATTAGTTGATAAAATAGGGTTTGCATTTCTTTAAAATAATCAGGCTTTTCCCCAGTTTCCCATCATACCTATGGGATCTAGTCTGAGATGGTGACGAATTCCACTCTACAAGATTTACAGCAGTCCGTAGCCCAATCAACCTGGTCTTATATGTTGTTGTTACAAGTCGCGGCATTCACTTACCAGCGCGTCTCTGCCGAATCTTGGATTTAATTTCTGTGCATGACTCTTGGCTTGTTTATTGGACCTTGATTGTATGCTTATTGCCCTGACCTCTGCCTTGTTATTTGGATACACCTATTGCCTCAGTCCTTAGTCCCTGGTCTGTTTCTGACCATCGCTTCCTTCAGCCTCCTCCTCCTGTTCCGTGCTATGGTAATTCATAAACTTGCACTATGTTAGAGTTGAAGTCCTGGGGCATCTGAGTACCTGTGAGCGCAACAATCTCTACGGGAAAGGCGGCTGCTATAGGTGAAGACCTCTAGTCCTTGTTCTGCAAGTGTATGATATAGCTGTTAGGTGTAACAGTTGTAAGCTTGAAATGATTGGTTGAACGTCATATTTAAGTAGACTTAATGAGGGACCTCATAGCTACTTACTTTTATTATTCATGTTTGAGTGTGTACAGTCTCGGTTGTTGGTTGGAGCTTCACAAAATAATGTAGCTGGTCACACACATATCAGATCATCTTGAGAACATCTTACTGGTTAACTGACGGGTAAACAGAGTTTCTGTAGATTCTAGAAGGTCAGTTTCATTTGACCTCTTTGTTGTTAGATTCATTACTAGGATTTTGTTGTTAATCATGCTATTTTGTGGGTTTGAGGATTGGATAGATTTTAATTTCTACAAAAGAGAGATGTCCTAGTGATTTGGGCAAATATACAACAGTTATTGATGAAAATCATTTGCAGTGTTTAGTGGTATGATCCTTAAGGTATAGGTAATGTAGATTCTGTAAGGGCTTTGCCAGGTTAGCTGTCTAGTATAACATGTGTAACAAAAGGAGGCATTTAGCTGGCAATATGCAGAGAAAGCAGGGAAGTAGAGTAAAACATTGGCACAGTTATGTACCTAGGTGGAGATTAAACCAGGTAAAAACATATGTGTAGTAAAAGTTGGTTTACTTACAAGATTTAAAAAGCTGCTTCCTCTCAGCAAACAGACAGGGTGGGTCTGATAGTCTAAACAGAGCCAGGGATGGGCGTGTCCTTTTTAAAGAGAAGGTGGGTGTGTCACCTGTCCATCAAGCTAGGCCTGTGGGAGGAGTGTCGGGTATAAAACCCTGCTTGTTTCATTGTTCAGGGAGATCAACGCTGGGCTAGCTGGCTGATCTTGACAGAGAGCTGGACTATGTATAGTAAGCGTTGAGGGTCTCCATAATTGCTGTGCAAGTATACGGTGTCAAAACATTATTACCATCCTGACAATAAAGGACCATAAAAAGGAAGAAGTTGTACGCGTGTGCTTCTGCAGTAGCGGGCTCTTGCCACACATGTTAGGACATATTTATTAGCTAGTCCTAATGTTGGTGGTACTTTCTTTGTGCATGATGGTTTAGTTTAAGTCAAATTTAATATCCAGTGTGAAATCAGGCAAGAAGCACTATGCAAACGGTCATATATATCTGGAGACCTTTGAAGATATTGAAAATCAACCCACATAATACCATTGTTGCAAATTTAAAACCCAAGGTCCGAAGACTGTGAGGCAGTAATGCTAACAACTGTGCCATCATGCGGAGGATTAATGTATGTAAGAGATGAGGAATTTGTCTAAGATGATGAATAATCAGGAGTTTTCGCAACACCTGGTGGCCCAACACAGTGAAAATAATATTTGATGTGTGTGCTGTGATCCTATTCCAGTTTTGGCCACTAGAGGGTGCTATGCACACAAGAGAAGTGTTTAGTGCGGCCAGTTTAAATGCAGCCCATCAGGCGATTAACAATGTTACAGTGATAACCAAATAAGAGAAGAAAGACAACATAATGAAATACAAACGTCTGGATGCTTGTTATGGCTTAGTGTGATCTAATCTTACACTGCCTTTTCACTGTAGCTTTTTTAAAAATTAAAACAGAATAGCATATTTTATTGCAATCCCAAGCAACGTACCCTTTGCACAGCTTGCAGTCACTAGGGCTCATGTACAAAGACACAAAAACACAGGAAGAATACTGTTTTAATTAAACTTTTGCACAGATTACAAATTTATACAGGTAAACGCGCGGATATGTAGTAAAATTATGACATCTTCTTGGCTGCAAAAGTCTGCACCATTCATAACTCAAAAGGGGGTTGGACTTACATGACAGTGGGCGGAGTTTCATGCAAAATGGGAGTTTTTAGCTGCATCAGGTGGGGTTTGGGTGTATAGATGCCAACTTTATCTAAAATCCCCTCTGGGAGATCCCAGAGTATTGGTCAAGTAGCATCTGTATTGGGGAGGGTGTCACAGAGATTTACATAACTTTGACATTGCCCATTGCGTTAAAGTGCATTGGGGTCGGGTCCAAAATGAAACAGTTCTCGGTGCCTACGTCACTCCCACTTCACTAGGAAGTGGGCAGGATGCTAGAGGTTGGCCTGCCCAAAATTCATGAGTCTCACAGAGATTCTGGGAGAGTAGTAGTAGTGGGTGGGACTCAGTGGGACTTATTTTGTGCAGATCTGCATTTTTGTCCACTTTATAAATATATGATTCTTGCTGACTGATAAACGCTGACAGTACCGTAGACTATACCCATAACTCTATTTTCTTGTGTAGAGGAGGGAAGGGGAGCATCTGTTCCTCCGTCAGACTGCAAGTGGGTGCTGGGGTTTGACGCCATAGCACTGCAGCACACTCCCAGTGTGTCCCTGATATGGGAGATCGGCATCCAGCAACTTCAAAGGCTCCTCCGTGTCCGCGGCCAGAACCTAGTGTGGGGGCACTGCAGTGACATTAAAAGCCCTGAATGCAACTTATTCAGTGTTTTAGGCCCCCCTAAACCTTGGAGCCCTAGGGGACCGCATAGGGTCGTCTAGTGGTGGCGCCAGGTCTTTTGGTGAATTACGGTGGTGCCCGTATAATTAACAAGTACATACACTAATTTACACAAGTACATATACAAATTTACACAAGTACATACACTAATTTACACAAGTACATATACAAATTTACACAAGTACATACACTAATTTACAAGCAAGTTGTTTCATTTATTATGAAAAATGTTTTCAGAGATGAAATGCTTGAAAAAGCAAATAACAAGTAATTCAAGGTTTTCATTTCAATTATTATGGTTACAGTTTTATAATAGGGTTGTTGTTGATACTTGTGAAGCAGCTGCTAATGTGACAGAAAGCTGGAACATTTGGTCTTTGGGCTCATGGACACGAGCACCATTGATGTACATTACTGATCAGATGAATTGAACCCCACAGTAGGTGAACATCTGCTTCATTATTAGATATTTCCTTGAATTGAAAACAGCACCGATCTGCATCCCTGTCCATAATGTTAAATTATGAAGCCCAAAAAATAAGATTAAGTGATAATTACTTCCGGTATACTGCATACTAGGAAATATACTGTTGCAGTTATGTACGGAAATATAGGGATATTTCGGCCACCCCAAGGTATGTGAATGCCTCTACCCTGCCTTGATCTCACTTACAGCCACTAAATCACAATCACAGTGCCAAAATGTTTTATATATTGAAGCGATCCTTCTCTTTCTGCATATAGCAATGTAATTTACTGGGGTCCTTGCACTGACAGACCTATTCTATGTCCAGAAACAAATGATGCATTTTAATGTCAGACACTCTATTTGTTTGACGTTATAATGTAACTGCAGTAGGTGGTGTGGAATCAATAATTAACAGCTTAGGCAAGGATGCCACAAAATTACTGGTTTGGGAAAATCTCCAATGATCTAACGGTTGGAGCCACAGGCTTTGCTAATGTCACTCAAAGATGAGCCATGCAATAAGTGTCATAGCAGTGACTGGCTCCTTGACGATCAGGGTGTAAAGTTCTTATTCTGTAGACCTGGGGGTAACTGTATCAAGCTGAGAGTTTTCCGGCGGGTTTGAAAAGTGGAGATGTTGCCTATAGTAACCAATCAGATTCTAGCTGTCAATTTGTAGAATGTACTAAATAAATGATACATAGAATTTGATTGGTTGCGATAGGCAACATCTCCACTTTTTCAAATCCGCAGTTTAGGACATCTAGCCCCTATGTAGGCATTGAGTCAACTGGTCAATATTTGACTTTGCTCCATGCCCGAAGAAATAGGATAGTTAATGGGGACATAGTTTGAGCTATCAGGTGTTTACTCAGATATAGAGATAGTATCTCAGACTTACTGAGGTTTATTTTGAAGCCTGAGAGGTTCTGAAAATGTTCAAACTGTTTTAAAGTGTTTGGGAGAGAATAACGTGGCTGGCTTACATATAAGGGATATCATCAGCAAATGTGGCCAAAATGTAACCTTTTTCGTTCCTACCTTAAGGCCATAAATATTGGTATTTTCTCTTATGAACTAGGACTTCTTAATAATTCATATAAGGAATGGATCTCAGATATGACCATTTACTCACAACCTCATTTAGTACATGTGTGAGGGACCCATCCCTAACCTTGTGTCACTCACCGGACTGTGAGTGCTTCTTCCCGGACTATTAGGAACCGTGGACGTCCTCTATCCTGAGGGACTGCGCATGCGCAGCCCTTTCCAAACCTTCAGTGTATGTTCCTTTAACTTAATTGGCAGATCAGGCAACCTCCCTATATTAAGCACCTGTGGTCACTACCACGTTGCCTGATCTTGGAGTCTCATTCCTCATGAGTCTCTGAAGGTGTTCCTGTATTACTTGTGTATTCAGTGCTGCTGATTCCTGTGGTTTCCAAACCACTTCTACTACTGTGGTTCCATACCACTTCTACCATCAACTTTATCATCATGACTGTTTGCTGATTCCTATCCGCTGCCTCCGTGCACTACAGTCTTCTACACCACTTCAACGTTATTTTATATCAATGTGACTGTTTGCTCATTGCTATCCGCTGCCTCCGTGCACTCCAGCTTTTACCTCACTCACCTGCTTCTCATCAAGTCTGTTTGCTGATTTCTATCCGCTGCCTCTGTGCACTACAGTCTCCTGCTTGCAACTCGCCTGTGTTCAACATCGTGACTGCCAGCTGACTACTATCCGCTGCCTCTGTGCACTACAGTCTCCTGCTTGCAATTCGCCTGTGTTCAACATCGTGACTGCCAGCTGACTGCTATCCGCTGCCTCTGTGCACTACAGTCTCCTGCTTACAACTCGCCTGTGTTCAACATCGTGACTGCCAGCTGATTACTATCCGCTGCCTCCGTGCACTACACTCTCATCTCATCTTTGCTGTGACTTCCTCGAGACTGCCGCTTTTCATTACCATCTGCTACACTTCGTGATCTACAGTTCCTGCCCTGCGCTGCACTCCTGTTTCCCATCGCTGTTGGTTCCTGTGGTTGCTACTGGTTACCTCCGTGTGCCGCTGAGTCCTGCCGCTGTGGTCAGCGCTATCGTCCATCTCCTGCTGATCCACTCTCCACGCCTTCACGTGTTCCACTGGCCTCTACCCTCCTGTCAGCATTGGATTTGTATCTCTTCTACTACCCTCTGCTGGATCATCTCCATTCTCCTGGGTTTCCTATGAGTCCAGTTCCACGTGTTGCTGACTCCTGTGGATTCGTGTCCCTGTCGGTCTACTCACCTGTGCGCTGCACCTGCTAGACCGCTGCTTCACCTATCCAGGGACTTCCTATCCAGTCGGTCTCCAGCCGCTCAGGTACCGCTGCAATCCCATCTGACTGCTACTGCTGAACCACGGTATGCATACTTCTCATTGACTGTGCTGTGTATTGCATATCTTGCTGGACTGTGTTTGGTTCTCTCTGGAGTTTGCTGTCCGCTGAGTCTATTGCCATCATTGACTGTGTTATCATTGTGCTGGACTACTTCAAGAGACTTTCTAGATTGCAGACCTGATCAGTCATTTATATATATGTATATCCATATTGTGCATATTACTGTGGATCGTGTATAAGGTGCCTGTGTATATCCTGTGTTGCAGTCTTCCCCCGTGCACCTCCTCACATATATATTCAGTGGTACAACTTGCTGATGTCAGACCACTGACTCCTGTTTACAGTTTCACCTGTTCCAGTATCCTCTCACATAGCAGTGGTACAACTTGCTACGCAGACCACTGACTCCTTGGATACCTCCATTTGGATTCCATTCCTTCACTCAGACAGCGGTACAACTTGCTATCCGCAGACCGCTGACTCTCATCACCTCCTCGTTTCTGTTGGACATTCCTCCTCACTATAGCAGTGGTACAACTTGCTACCGCAGACCACTGACTACCTTCACGTGTCCTTTGTCCATACAGTTCCTCGTGTATTACTACCTCCATATTGCCAGTGCTGCTAGTCATAGACTTTCCTGAGCATCTCATCATCTGCTATTTCCTGTTCCGTGATCACCCTGCTACCAGAGTACCATATTACCACCTATACTGCTCTGGTAAGCCTATCATCTGGTGATCCCTGGGTAAAGACTCCTAGTGCCCGTGACAGTAAGATCAGGCCATGACAGACCCAGATACGGAACCTACTGCTAAAGAGATGCTGCAGCATCTGGTCAGCCGTGTGGAGCAACAGGATGCTCGCCAACAGCTGTTACTTCAATGTTACCAATCATTAACCTCCCAAGGAACATCTGGACAGACTGTTACAGCTAATATTGAAGCTCCTGTGCTTTCCTCCGTTTCCCCATTGCCATCCCAGGTGTCTACAGCTCCTACGCTTCACCTGCCTACTCCGTCAAAATATGACGGGGACCCCAAAACTTGTAGAGGTTTCCTTAACCAATGTTCAGTCCATTTTGAACTCCAACCTCAAAATTTTTCTACCCATCGTTCCAGAGTGGCCTATCTTATCTCATTGTTTTCGGGTCAAGCCCTGGCTTGGGCCTCCCCCCTGTGGGAAAGAAACGATCCAATTCTACAAGATAGTGCCAAATTCATTTCCACATTCCGAAGTGTGTTCGATGAACCAGGTCGTGTGACCTCCGCTGCTTCCAGCATCCTCCGTCTGCGACAAGGATCTCATACTGTAGGCCAGTACGTCATTCAATTTAGGATCTTAGCCTCTGAATTTCAGTGGAACACTGAAGCCCTAGTTGCCGCCTTCTGGCAGGGGCTTTCCGATAAAATTAAAGATGCACTGACTACCCAAGAGCTTCCCTCGTCACTTGAAGATTTGATCTCTCTTTGCCATCGTGTTGATATGAGATTTCGTGAAAGAGAGGCTGAGAAAACGACTTCTGCTAAAGCACCTTTTCGCTCTAACCCTCAATTTCGTCCAGTGTCACCCGCTGTGATTCCCATGGAGATTGGACGTTCCAAGTTATCTTCTGAGGAGAGGAAACGAAGAGTCAAGAATAGACTCTGTATCTATTGTGCTGATTCCACTCATGTCCTCAGCTCCTGCCCTAAGAGATCGGGAAATGCCAGGCCCTAACTAGTTCTGGAGAGGTGAAGTTAGGGTCCCTGGAGTCCTCTCCATCGTCTATGAAATCTAAAGTCTGCGCTTTTGATGTGACTATTTCCTTTGCTACCAAGACCTTTGAGTCACAGGCATTGATTGATTCCGGAGCAGCAGGAAATTTTATTTCCAAATCGTTAGTTAATCAATGGTCTCTACCAATGATTACCTTAAAAACTCCCATTACTGTGACGGCTATCGATGGATCACGTCTCATCAACGGTCTCATCACCCAGAGTACGTCTCCAGTAACCCTTCAGATTGGTGCTCTGCATCATGAAGAGATATCGTTTTTAATTCTTCCTGTTACGACAAGTCCGATTGTCCTAGGCCTTCCATGGCTTCAGTGTCACTCTCCCCAGATTGACTGGCGCACCCCTCAAGTCACGTCTTGGGGGCCTGAATGTCACCATCATTGCCTTTCCCAAGTCATTCCTCTCAAGGTACAGCAAGCTTCCATTTCAGCTATTTCACCGGGACTCCCTCCTCAATATGCTTCATTTACCGATGTTTTTGATAAAGCTCAGTCTGAACGTCTTCCTCCTCATCGTTCTTGGGATTGTCCGATTGATCTTCTTCCTGGCAAGACTCCTCCCAGAGGCCGGGTCTATCCACTCTCGTTACCTGAAACTCAAGCTACATCTGAATATATACGGGAGAACCTCCAGCGTGGGTTCATTCGACCTTCCACCTCGCCCGCTGGAGCTGGGTTCTTCTTTGTCAAAAAGAAGGATGGATCATTACGCCCTTGTATAGATTTTCGTGGACTCAATGCCATTACTATCAAGAACCGGTATCCCATTCCGTTGATCACTGAGCTATTTGACCGCATTAAGGGAGCCCGTATTTTTACTAAGTTGGATCTTCGTGGTGCTTACAATTTAATCAGAATCCGTTCCGGTGACGAATGGAAGACGGCGTTTAACACCAGAGACGGGCATTACGAATATCTGGTAATGCCTTTCGGGCTATGTAATGCCCCCGCCGTTTTTCAGGGCTTCATCAATGAGATTTTTCGGGACTTATTATATGTATGTGTCGTCGTCTACCTGGACGACATATTGATTTTTTCACAGGACCTGCCTTCTCACCACCAACATGTGGCAGAAGTCCTCTCCAGGCTACGGAAAAATTCATTGTTCTGTAAATTAGAAAAATGTTCATTCGAATTACCCCAGATTCCATTCTTGGGGTATATTGTTTCCGGAGTTGGTCTGAAGATGGATCCTGACAAAGTAAATGCTGTACTACATTGGCCCCAGCCAACTACTCTTCGTGCCATCCAGCGTTTTTTAGGTTTTGCCAATTACTATAGACGCTTCATTCAAGACTTTTCTTCCATTGCATCTCCTATTGTGGCCCTGACTCGTAAAGGGGCTAATCCTAAGCAATGGTCTACTGAGGCTATTCAAGCCTTTCAAACATTAAAAGAGTCCTTCTCTTCGGCTCCAATCCTTCGTCAGCCTGATGTGACACTCCCTTTTTTCCTAGAAGTAGATGCCTCTAATGTGGGCTTAGGAGCTATTCTCTCCCAACGCTCGGAACAGCAAAAATTCCACCCTTGTGCCTTCTATTCTCGGGGTCTCCTACCCGCAGAGAAGAATTATACCATCGGAGACAAGGAATTACTGGCTATCAAAGCCGCATTAGAGGAATGGAGATACTTGTTGGAGGGAGCTCGCCATCCGGTGACGATCTTCACGGATCATAAGAACTTGTCATATCTCCAGTCTGCCCAATGCTTGAACCCTCGTCAAGCAAGATGGTCTCTTTTCTTTTCCCGTTTTGAATTAATAATTACCTTCAAACCAGCTGCCAAGAACAAAAAAGCTGATGCCTTATCTAGAGCCTTTGCTACGTCCTCTGATATAGAAGAGGTTTCCAACCATACCATTCTAGACCCCAAATGTATCTCACTGGCTGCTTCATCCACCAAAACGCTACCATTTGGGAAGACCCTCGTGCCTCCTACTCTAAGGAGGAAAATCCTTTCGTGGTTCCATGCCTCTCGTTTTTCTGGACACGCCGGTGAACACAAGACTTTTGAGATCCTCTCTCGAAGTTACTGGTGGCCTTCAATGAGGAGAGACGTCAAAGAGTTCATTGCTTCCTGTGAATTATGTTCGCAATTCAAATCCTCCCGCAGAACCCCAGCAGGGTTGCTGCGACCACTACCCATTCCGTCCAAACCATGGACCCATATTAGTATGGATTTCGTTACTGACTTACCACCTAGTAAGAGCCATAACACTATTTGGGTCGTAGTGGACAGATTTTCGAAGATGGCTCATTTCATCCCTCTGTCTGGTTTGCCTTCCTCGTCTATCCTGGCTGAACATTTCATTAAAGAGATCTTCCGTATCCATGGATGTCCATCTGAGATTGTGTCTGATAGAGGAGTACAATTCGTGTCCAGATTCTGGCGGGCCCTTTGTAAAACCTTGGGCATACGATTAGCACTCTCATCATCGTACCATCCGCAATCTAACGGACAAACGGAACGAGTCAATCAAGATCTTGAGACTTTTATTAGGATGTTCTCTTCAGCCAACCAAGACAACTGGGTAGAATTGCTCCCTTGGGCTGAATTCGCCCATAACAACATGTACCATGAGTCATCATCCAAAACTCCATTCTTTGTGGTTTACGGTCACCATCCGTCTTTTCCGGAATTTCCTGCCCTCCCACCCACCCAAGTTCCTGCTGTGGAGACTGCTTGTCAGACCTTCAAAAATATCTGGTCTCAGGTCAAAACCTGTTTAAAGAAGACATCTAACAAATATAAGTCTTTCGCAGATAAGAAGAGGCGGGCTATTCCACCACTAAAAATTGGAGATCGGGTTTGGTTATCTACCAAAAATATTCGTTTGAAGGTTCCATCTATGAAATTCGCCCCTCGTTTTATTGGTCCATATAGGATCATTCAAGTTATCAATCCAGTATGTGTTAAACTTCTTCTTCCTAAGAATCTTCGGATTTCCAATGCCTTCCATGTGTCCTTACTCAAACCTCTTATTATCAATCGTTTCTCGACTCCTCCCTCAGCACCGCAGCCAGTTCAAGTTCATCAGGAGGAGGATTTCGAGATTACTGAGGTATTGGATGCAAAAATTTCGCGAGGAGTCCTCCGTTTCCTCGTTCATTGGAAGGGCTTTGGTCCTGAAGAGCGTTCATGGATCAAAGCTGAAGATCTTAATGCTCCTGCCCTTCTGAAGAAGTTTTATTCCAAAAATCCGGACAAGCCCGGTTCCAGGCGTTCTGTGCCCACCTTTAAAAGGGGGGGTACTGTCACTCACCGGACTGTGAGTGCTTCTTCCCGGACTATTAGGAACCGTGGACGTCCTCTATCCTGAGGGACTGCGCATGCGCAGCCCTTTCCAAACCTTCAGTGTATGTTCCTTTAACTTAATTGGCAGATCAGGCAACCTCCCTATATTAAGCACCTGTGGTCACTACCACGTTGCCTGATCTTGGAGTCTCATTCCTCATGAGTCTCTGAAGGTGTTCCTGTATTACTTGTGTATTCAGTGCTGCTGATTCCTGTGGTTTCCAAACCACTTCTACTACTGTGGTTCCATACCACTTCTACCATCAACTTTATCATCATGACTGTTTGCTGATTCCTATCCGCTGCCTCCGTGCACTACAGTCTTCTACACCACTTCAACGTTATTTTATATCAATGTGACTGTTTGCTCATTGCTATCCGCTGCCTCCGTGCACTCCAGCTTTTACCTCACTCACCTGCTTCTCATCAAGTCTGTTTGCTGATTTCTATCCGCTGCCTCTGTGCACTACAGTCTCCTGCTTGCAACTCGCCTGTGTTCAACATCGTGACTGCCAGCTGACTACTATCCGCTGCCTCTGTGCACTACAGTCTCCTGCTTGCAATTCGCCTGTGTTCAACATCGTGACTGCCAGCTGACTGCTATCCGCTGCCTCTGTGCACTACAGTCTCCTGCTTACAACTCGCCTGTGTTCAACATCGTGACTGCCAGCTGATTACTATCCGCTGCCTCCGTGCACTACACTCTCATCTCATCTTTGCTGTGACTTCCTCGAGACTGCCGCTTTTCATTACCATCTGCTACACTTCGTGATCTACAGTTCCTGCCCTGCGCTGCACTCCTGTTTCCCATCGCTGTTGGTTCCTGTGGTTGCTACTGGTTACCTCCGTGTGCCGCTGAGTCCTGCCGCTGTGGTCAGCGCTATCGTCCATCTCCTGCTGATCCACTCTCCACGCCTTCACGTGTTCCACTGGCCTCTACCCTCCTGTCAGCATTGGATTTGTATCTCTTCTACTACCCTCTGCTGGATCATCTCCATTCTCCTGGGTTTCCTATGAGTCCAGTTCCACGTGTTGCTGACTCCTGTGGATTCGTGTCCCTGTCGGTCTACTCACCTGTGCGCTGCACCTGCTAGACCGCTGCTTCACCTATCCAGGGACTTCCTATCCAGTCGGTCTCCAGCCGCTCAGGTACCGCTGCAATCCCATCTGACTGCTACTGCTGAACCACGGTATGCATACTTCTCATTGACTGTGCTGTGTATTGCATATCTTGCTGGACTGTGTTTGGTTCTCTCTGGAGTTTGCTGTCCGCTGAGTCTATTGCCATCATTGACTGTGTTATCATTGTGCTGGACTACTTCAAGAGACTTTCTAGATTGCAGACCTGATCAGTCATTTATATATATGTATATCCATATTGTGCATATTACTGTGGATCGTGTATAAGGTGCCTGTGTATATCCTGTGTTGCAGTCTTCCCCCGTGCACCTCCTCACATATATATTCAGTGGTACAACTTGCTGATGTCAGACCACTGACTCCTGTTTACAGTTTCACCTGTTCCAGTATCCTCTCACATAGCAGTGGTACAACTTGCTACGCAGACCACTGACTCCTTGGATACCTCCATTTGGATTCCATTCCTTCACTCAGACAGCGGTACAACTTGCTATCCGCAGACCGCTGACTCTCATCACCTCCTCGTTTCTGTTGGACATTCCTCCTCACTATAGCAGTGGTACAACTTGCTACCGCAGACCACTGACTACCTTCACGTGTCCTTTGTCCATACAGTTCCTCGTGTATTACTACCTCCATATTGCCAGTGCTGCTAGTCATAGACTTTCCTGAGCATCTCATCATCTGCTATTTCCTGTTCCGTGATCACCCTGCTACCAGAGTACCATATTACCACCTATACTGCTCTGGTAAGCCTATCATCTGGTGATCCCTGGGTAAAGACTCCTAGTGCCCGTGACACCTTGTAAGAATGGCGAACAGGAATTTACAAAGTACCCTGTCAAATCCTTTCTCAGAGTCCTTAGAAATATCGGAGTCCGTAGAAAGAAGCAGAGTCCCCTCAGACTTGGTGGAGAGTATTATAGAAATGGAGCTTTGTCTCCGGCTGCTTGAGGACAAATCACGTTTGGTCGGGGTGGATCCAACTAGAGAGAAATTGCTTAGACCTATTCATTATAGTATAGTTTTGTATCAATATTTAGAAGGTAAATTAGGCAGTAATTGTGGCATAAGGAAGGGTCTTCACCCTCTTTATGAGTTGTTGACACTTCAGAAGACACAAAGGTGGCCTTGGAGATTGTGTCTTATCAAATAAGTCAAGAGCAGATTTAGGTATATCTTGTAGTGGGGAAGTTTGAACTCATCAGGAGAGTTCCCTGAAGGCAATTCTAGTTCTTCTAATTGCACCTACTGTAATCTCCCTCTCTAGACATTGCGGCCTGATCCATGTTTGGGTGCTACCTGCATTTAAAAAATGAGCATGTAACTTAAGTGTAATTCTGACCATATTCATATCCGTAGGATCTCAAGATATGTTTCAATTTGAATCTGGATATAAGTACCCTTTGGCTATACGTTACTTACCGTATGTAGACAGACAGAACACAGGATTCACACATGCATATGTGCAATATAAAGTCCCATCAGAAAATTCTATAAAATAAATTAACAACTCATAATACTATAATCATTAATAAATATTTGTGTTAATGCGTGCTGTAAATACAATATGTTTTTATATTCTCTCTTACTTGCTTACAAATGTTCTTTGCTAATGCAATGTGTTTATTGTAAATACAATATGTTTTTATATTCTATTTTACTTGAATACAAATGTTCTTTGCTATCAAGTGGCACGCATGCATGTAGTGTTTAATACAGAGACGATGACGTGGCAGACATCACTATCACACCTGGCCAGTAGTTGGTGCAAATGATACGTCTAAACAGACGTGCTTTAGAGAAACCCAAGACTTGAATCGGCCACGTCTGCTTTGGCCACACCCTTATTGTACATTGACTACATTTCCTGGACCTCTTCTCTCCCCCATTCTAACCTTCAAGTCGTAGGCAGTTCAGTCATGAATTACAGGCACTTGTATTCATTGGCCATAGCAATCCTCACAGACGTGTGCACCAATCTGTCATCATGTAATTTGTGAGATAAAAATAAGCTTTATCTATTTCGAAGTGCTTACACAAATGTGAGAGACAAGTGTAAAAAGTGTTTGACTTTTTTTGTCTTGAATTACACTCTAAGTGCTTTTAGATTAACTAGGATCTGGTGCACAAGATTTCTTCTAGGTGGCAATTTGAGGGCCTTGATTTGTTTGAGTTGAGCCCTTTTTGGGCTTTTACCTCTCTTTGCATGTTCTTCTTAGGACATCGCAACCTCTCTAATTACAGCTTTATGAGCTTCCCAGACTAAAGTCTGAAAAGTCCCATCCCCCCCCGTTATTGTTAACTTGAAATGTGATTGTAACTCGTTTTCTACAGCCTCATGGACAATGTCTCCATGTCAAAGGAAGTAGGAGGAGAAATCTGTAGAGAAACAGCAAAGTGGTCAAATAAGACAATTGAGGGGAACTGTGCTGATTTAATACAATCCAAATCCACTAGCAATGACTATTTTCATGTAAACCACATGTGTATATAAGTAATATAAACAAGCCCTGCCATGGGGGTGCAGTCAACATCATCAATTTACCAGACAAGCATCCTATAAAAACCTCCAGACATATCTCAGAACACGTTGGTATTTCCGGAGGAACTTAGAAGATCCAAAGTCCTAGACCAGTTTATAACGCTGTTGAGATGAACCAAGCCCTTTGGTGGTGCTAACAGTTGGCCATCTTGGTTATCAAGGGTGTAACATTTCCACCTAATTTAAGAGCTCTGGCCTGTAAACAATGTTAGACAAAGAATGAAAGTAACCACAGTTATGGAAAAAAACAACACAGAAATGCTATAACAAAAACCCTGAACTAAACCCAGGAAGCTAAACCCATTTGTCCAGGATCCCAGTTGAGATTTACTTTCTCTAACTAACCAAAGGTCCATCGTTCTACAGAGATAATCCGAGAGAACAGAGTTCTTGGGGAAGCATGAACGTCCAGAAAATCAGAACCACAGCAGGTATTCAAGTGCATCACATTGGCAAACCAGCCATGGCCAGTCCAAGTAATATTCTCGCTCATATTAGATTTTGAATCAGATAGTCTCAGGCCGAGCCCACGTGCATATAGACGATAATGAAGTATCTAAGTCACTGAACCGTGTTGTGGTATGGGCAAAATTACTGCCCATATATTAATTGAACATCAACTCACCGAGCTGAAAGAGAAAAGGAAATGTAATGAAAGAATTACATTCCTAGGTCAATTATTTAGCATATATATTCTATATTCTATGATGGCCTAGTCCAATGCTTAGCTATGGGTTTCTATGAAAGACAGTGAAGGTAGCATGTGGTCTGCGTATTTTTCTTGTGTGCTCAATTTTTTGGCTGTTTTAACTGGCCACCTCTTCGGTTGTAGGCTTCTAAATTTTGGAAGATGCCCTTCCCAGCCCAGAAATGGAATTTCCAGTATTCCCAAAGAGGAGTAGAATTCACAGAAATCCTCTGGGAATCACAGCAGGGCTGATCTGCCATTCTTGAAATAGATTATTATAAAAGGGATGTTGACCACCTATGAGTTTCAATTCTCATTGCAACAGAAAGTTAATTTCCTCAGTCTATTAATTTATGCAGAAAACCTCATAATGCATTTGTAAAAAAGCATCTCCCAGAGTTTATAGGAGGAATATATATCATGCCTCTCACCCAAGGTTAATCTCAAGGTCCTACTTGCGCCGTTAAGTTTCATCCAACACTTGTCCCACACAACAATATTAAAAGCGCTTATAAAAAAAAAAATGTATCAAACTTTATTTCTACATCACTTAGAATTTTTTTTGCAGAGGCATAGAAAGCACATTCAGCACAAAAGGCTGTAGGCTATGGAGATATTGTGGACCGAGACCACCCCACCTGTTATGTGTGACCATTGGAGTGGAGTAATTATATCTATTCCATATAGTTAATGGGTTCATTCTTCAATGATGTGGAAATATTCTTTACTACATGTCTTTTTCAATTATTAAGAACATCTCTGTTTCTTTCCGTAATTATGATTAAGACGCAGGGAAAAAGATGGGGATAGAATCTCAGTGCTACATTTCTTAATTGAGGCCTTTTATTTCTCACTCCAACATAACATTTTATTTGCGACATAATAAGAAACGTTACATATATACATAAGTTATTAAACAAAATGAAGACATGCAGCAAGTTCCCTTATGATTTATACACGTTATCAATGAGCTGTTATACTTACAGCCACAGATGCAGTTTCTGGGCTGCGGATCCACACATTGTCCTGGTCTAAAATTTATTACAATATGCTACATACCTCTTAACTTTATAAGTTGAACAACCCAGGGACGTAACGAGGGCTGTGCGATAAGGGCGACCGCCGAGTGCACAATGCTGAAGGGGGCCGCAGTTTGTGAATGTTTTAAGTTCATTTGATTAAATTTGAGGGCTAAGGGGGTGACATTTTTGTTTCTCGTCCCAGGCGCTAAAATTTTAAGATACGGCACTGGGGCAACCGAAACAACGTGCGCTCACTGGAAGTGGTCATTGTCACATGCCACATGGTGTATTCACACCCCCCCACCCCCAATGTGTTGTTGGGCTGGCCCCCACTTTAAAAACACCCCCTGAATGCCCCGCACATCAGTGATGCTTTAAAAATAACCATCTTGTGGAACAAAGGTGTCCCGATCAGGATGGAGGGACAGAGACCTCACATTGGGACTATCTGGCCTAAAACAGGATAGTTGGGCAGTATGGTGCTATACTGTGACAGTACATTATGTTGTAGTTTGTCTGTAAATACCTCATCTTACATCCAGGACCAAGAAGTGCTGGACAAGTAAGTAAAACAAAAGAGAACTAATGTCTTTATATAACATTTTTAAGTCTGATATCGTAGTTTTACTTATTTACTTACATTGCATCTCACTACATTTCACTGTTGTATCTGCATACAGCCTCCCACTGAACTCTGGGCTTTACACCACTGCTGGCCCAAACGTCAAAATTAAACCCGTTTATGGATCTAAAAAACTCTGCTGCCGCTCCCAAAGGAAATAAAAGCGCCTGTGTTTGTTCGGCTGCCGCCCGTTTGACTTCCATTAAGCATCACATACATCCCCATACTGATTTTGCCATTAACAGCATGGTCCATTGTCCATTTGAATTCTATGGGGCATATTTAATTGTCGGCGGAAACGCCGAAAATCTCGCACTCTGCGCACTATTACCGTTATTACGGTAGTTTTCTCGCTGGATTTCAGCTCGCTAACTATTACCGTAATAACGGTAGTAGTTTTAACGCGGCGGGGAATCCGGACAATTGAATATGCCCCTGTGTGTCGCTGTGCAAGTAGATAATATCTAAGGTCACATGACAGCTCACGTTTGGCTACAGATAGACAAGCAATTTATTGTGATTTGGGATTCGACAGATTTTGGCCGCTTTTAGGGTCTTGGATCACCTAACAAGCTGAATCAGAGGAAACCCGTTCATAGCAGAATATCTGAGTAGCATTAATCAAAATTTAGCAAAGTGAAAAAATTTATATTATCAACTTTTTTTACTCCCACAATGCATTGATTTACTTTTTGAGATTCAATGCACCGAAAGTTTGACCCAAAATCACAAATGGACCTTCAACCGGAGTTTCACACATCTCTAGCTATGGCTTCCTTGCCATGATAGCCCATCGTAAATAGCAGCCAGAAAGTGTGGAAGTCAGAGTGGAGAAGAGGGGAATCGTTGCGTGTAGTAACGATTGACAGGGAACTTCCTAATGAAGATTTAGGGCTAGATTTACTATCAGGCGTGTTTGTAAAGCCGCCGACTTTCGGCGGGTTTGCCGGCGGTTTAGCCATCGCCGGATTTACTAACGCTAAACCCGCCATCCAAACGGCCAGAAATGATGTTTTCAAACCCGCCTCTGTATAAAGCGCCGTGACGGTTTCAACAATGCTCCACATACAAACAGCCGGATTTACTATTAGGGGGTTTATAAAGGCGCCGGAAAACCGCCATTCAAAAGACCAAAATGAAAGCGCTGCTTGTGAGCGGCGAGATTGTTCAAACAGTGTGCTGTTTGAGGTATTTGGTCAATCTGAACAGAAGGGAAAGGGCCATTTCATGTGCAAAGTTTGTCCCTTTGGGATTGTATATGTTAAAAGGCCAGTGTCTTGTAATGGCAGTGTAATTTGGGTTTCTTTTTCTCTTCTGTTTTCCCACGATGCAATTTTTTTACTAAGTTCAACATTTGTTTAATATTGCAACAAATCCCTTAACAGAGTGTAAAAGCAATTTTACCTGTACTCAATAAAGAATGGGTTTCTGGCTGATGACTCCTCTGCTGCATCCTCACACATCTGCACAGCACAAATTCAGGCACAAACCCACTAGTAGAGGTGTGTTATAGCGTACATTTGTACTTTGGTAAACCAGGTTCAGCTTACTAGAATAATCTGGTGGGGTGGTTATGTATGCACCTGAAAAGGGGTCTGATATTATCCTGGCTGGCTGTTTGATACATAATCTAGCATTACATCAATTTACCCCACCGATTAGTGCAGTACACACTGAAGCAGAAGGGGTCTGTGTCACATCTGGTGATGTGCAGAGCACAGAGGGCGGAAGGCAGATTAGAGTCCGTCTCATTACAAACTACTACACAATAGGAAAAACATTTATTTCTCTAAAATGTGTTTGATGTGAGTGCAATGTTTGTGACAGTCAGAGGGCAATGTGTAAATGATTTGAGTGCCTAGTTTTTTAAAACATCACTATACTCTTGTTTAATTAGCAGAAAATAAACACTGACACCATAGAAATTTAACTGCATTTATTGCAGTACAACACAATAAATAATAAAGGATAATGCTTATACAAAGTAAAAAAAGCATGAGGCAATAGTCATGTGTTAGCGCTAGCGACGCCTTTTTGCTTGCATATCGCTATGTCTTGCCCCACTCTCTCCTCTGCCTCGCCCACCCCTGGTGCGAGCACCTCTCCTTGGAGGAGTACTCTGTGCCGATCTGCTTGGCGTACTAGCGGTACTTGTGCTGGCCGAGGAAAAGGGTGCAGGCAAGCGGGCAATGAGTTCTTGCTGCAGTTGGCCTGCCAGCCGGGTCAGGTTCGCATTCCCCTCGCGAACGGAGGAATTTAATGCCTCCACAGCCCCAGTCATTTGGGCCATCTGCAGATTGGATTGCTCCCAGGCATTAGCCAGACGATTGATTGCAGCAGGAATTTGGCTATTTGTGCGGTGTATCCGCCTCAACTGGGCCGCAATTTGGGAAATGTTGCGAGTTTGGCTCTCCATGAAGACTGATTGCTGCTGCTGGAAAGCACCAATAGACTGCGCCATTTCACGGGCTGGGTCCATACTCTGAGGTGCCGGCTGCTGGTGTGCTGGGGCTTCAGCAGGGCCAGGTGCAACATCCTGGAAACCAGACACAGGGGCATCCACTGTTTCCAGGGTGATTATGGTTTGCTCATCTGGCTCAGGGGACATTTGGAGGGACTCCACCTGAGGTGCCTGGTATGAAGAGGGCCCTGTGTATGAAAATGACGGTAAGTATATAGGATATAATATGTTTGTATATTGCATTCTGAACACTTGATAGGAAAGAATAATCTTTACAAACTACAGATTGTTTCACAATTTTTGCATGAATGATTTATTGTCCTATGCTACCTGCTTAAGGATGCACATATTATCCTTTTAATACCCAGTATCATATGAACTATGTATGGTTGAGGGGGCTAAAAAAGCATAGTATTTTTAACCTACAAATATTGTGATTTATTACGCAATATCTGGCTAGACCGTGCCTTGGGGTACACAAATCCTATTTCAGTCCTCCCTCTGTGTAGTACATGCTGGGTATTTTGACTTAACTGCGTGTGTAAAAAAGTGAAGACGTTGCCTATAGCAACCAATCAGATTTGAGCTCTCTTTTTGTAGAATGCAATAAATAAAGTAAAGGTATATTCAGATTGGTTGCTCTAGCCAACATCTCAGTTTAGTAAATGTAGCCCTAAGGTCGCATAGCACACCATATTTTAACAAAAAAAACATTGCCAGCAACATTTCCACAGAAAAACAATTAACTCCATTATTTAGCACAAAAATATAAATCACACACCTGCTTGCTCTTCTGTGGCCGAATCACTGACTGAAGGTGGAGGTGTAGCTGTAGGAATGGGACTCAACTGTGGTCCAGGTGATTCTGGATGTATTAGAAAAAGCATACAATGTATTTGCAGCAAAAAGCCTTTTACAAATAATAAATCTTTGGAAGACATGTGTTTGCACATTAAAAAACAGTTATAAACAAAATTATTGCCCTTTAAATACTGATTGAGTCAAAAAAACACTTTTATATGGAAAAAAGACACTTTTACAATAAAAAAACATTTTCAATATTGTTAGCTTAAAAAGGACAAATCACTCACCAACTACTTGGGCAAACGAGGGCGAATCTGTGTCTTGCACATTAATTCCCTCCACTATTTCACGGGGCATTATCTGCCGCAGCTCCTCCTCATAGCTGGTATATTCAACGCGAAGAGGGGGGCCACCACCCGTGCGTCTTGTGGACCTCCTTTCCTGGGCCATTTTTTCCTTCAACCTCCTCTTAATGTCCGAAAATCTCTTGCGGCAGTGCGCCACTGTCCTCTTTAGTGGGCCCACCGCGTTAACAGCGTCGCACACTCTCCCCCACAATTGGTGGCGCCGCCTTAGCGGAGTCCGGGCTGCCAGGTTCCCCAAGATCACCTCGTAGCAGGGAATGATATTGTGCACCAACACACAATTCTCATCATGTGAGAAACGCACATTCCTCCCTGTCTTGGTCTTCCTGCTCTGTCCTGTCTCCTCAACCTCTCCCTCTCCCTCCTCTGACCCCTCAACCTCCATCTCCCTCTCCTCAGCCTCTGCTCCCCTCCTCTCTCTGGACATAATGACAAAGAAATGTCAAACACACAAAACACAGAAAGACTTACAAACACAAAGGACAAACTACACTAAGTACAGACACACTCTCCACACAATCACACACAAGTAACACAGACAAAGGACAAGTCAAATACAAAAAAGACAATACCGAAAATAAATGAGAAAATAAATGTACAAAACAGGAAAAAACCACAGGACTACTCACACTTCTCTCAGATACACAAAGCCACCAAACTCCAACTCACAAAAACTCTCAGCAAACAACTCTCCTCCAAACTCCTCTCACAAAACTCCTCAAACCCCTATCAAAGAAAAAGTGTCAGGCCAGTGGTTTATATAGGGCTTGTGATGTCAAATCTCCTGACTTTGAAAATAGCCAATAGTAACAGGCCATGAGGCAGGTGTAATTTTCAAAAAAACCGCCTTTACACGAAAGCGCCGTCATTTAAAGCAAAAGCGCCATGTTCTATTCAAAGCCGCCGGCGGCTTTGAGCATTACATCCCGCCGTGACATCGCCGGCGGCTTCAAAATGAAGATCAAATGCGTCCATTAGTAAATCCGGCTGTTTCATATGCAAACACGCCGGAAAACCGCGGCGATGCATGGCGGCTTCAAAACGCCATGCATCACGCCTGATAGTAAATCTAGCCCTTAGAGTCATTCTACCAGTCTAGGATGGAGACGGCAGATATCACAAAGGGTTCATCTCACCCACACACTGGATCAGAGAATAGTAAAGTCAGGATTTTAACCTCTAAAATCAACCCTATACTTCCATGATAGGCCACAAGATCGTCAGGGGCCACTTACATATGCTGCTAGGGCAAGTATGGAATAGATCCACCATATCTTCATACTGGATGGGCTTATGTCCTTTATATGGCCTCGCAGGCTCAGTATTAAGAGAATTGGCTCGGTTAGGCTGATTGTCCACCATCCACAGTTGATGGCCTAATATTATTATACATTATTACATTATAGAGATTTATTCAGAGTAAAACTGTAATGAACTCCTTTCCTTTCTCCTCGTTGCTCTCTGTGAGATCCCCCGGCTTCAACCAACTTTTCACTATTTGAGCTGTTATATGGCAGGAAGCCTCGGGGTATGCTCCACCTTTGCAAAAAAAACCATGGGAGGAGCAACCCTTTAGAGATAAGAATGTTTTAGAGTATGTTTCTGAATATGTGCAACTGTCTAGATGAGGTCAGCCAGCTGGCCAGGGAAATATAAGAAACACACAACAAGAGAGGTGGCATTTCCATAACATCCACCTTCGTGTCTTTGCTGTTACCCATGCAGGTGAGCAATCTGTTGGCTGAATGGTGATCTCCTCTTGAGGTGCTACCTATATTGGAGAAGGAGACTATGAGGTTTCGCTACCTGAAGCCCGCAGGGGAAAATAAATATATTATGTAAACCTTTTAAATGCCTGGAAGTTTCAGGAAGTTCTATGTGTTCTTTCCGTTATAAGGCTGGAGCACTGGGGTTCTGTCACGGTTGGAGCAAGACCACCCTCTAACTAAACTCTACCCAATACTACACTTTTCGTTTTAGGTCATCATTTTAACTATAATTCATTTAACTCTTTAAAAAGCATAACTAGACATTGCTAACATTTCATTTTAGCATAAACATTTTTATTGCATAGTTCTGATTTAGGGTTTTTTAAAGGACCTCTGAATTGCCCCTGAGATGCTTACGCCATTGTCCCGACGTGTCCTTCCGTTGTTTAACTAACACCAAGAGAATGTTTACAAACCATGTGGACAGCACGGATTTTCCCTATCATATTATTGCTTAATGAATCTCTGCCAACGTATCTTCTCTTTCCTGTGGCTGAGGAATGACATTAATGGTGATGAGAAATGTATTGATGCACTACAGGAAGATGTAATATCTGTGTGGTCTGGACGAGCATTAAATTCGCTCACTGCTCTGCGGGTATTGTAGGGTGACTGGTGTTTGGGATGGGGCCAGGTACTGATCTTCTGAATTGGATGGGGCAGACGTTCGCTACTAAATGTTAATCCTAAAATGCTTTGACAGGTGAAGAATATCCGTATTTCATCTGAAAAAATGAAATAAGAGTGTTGGTGAGAATGGGCCAAAGTGTCTGAGGATCAAGGAAACCTTGGAACTGATGGGCAAACCAATGTAATGATAGATAGATATGAGATAGATATGAGATATATAGATAAATAGATAGAGAGATGGTTATGAGATAGATAGATAGATATATAGATAGATAGTTATGAGATAGATAGATAGATACAGTGGCTTAGTGGTTAGCACTTCTGCTAACCACAGCACTGGGGTCATGAGTTCGATTCCCGACCATGGCCTTATCTGTGTGGACTTTGTATGTTCTTCTCGTGTTTGTGTGGGTTTCCTCCGGGTGCTCCAGTTTCCTCTCACAAAAACATACTAGTAGGTTAATTAGCTACTATTAAATTGACCTTAGTCTTTCTCAGTCTGTGTGTGTGTATGTTAGGGGATTTAGACTGTAAGCTCCAATGGGACAGGGACTGATGTGAGTGAATTCTCTGTACATTGCTGTGGAATTAGTGGCGCTATATAAATAAATAAATAGATGATGATAGATAGATAGATAGATAGATAGATAGATAGATAGATAATGCAAAAGTTTGCACTCTAGACAAATTTCATGTTTCACTGAATCTCTAAGTGAAAACAAGTTAACACAACCTTATCATGCTGCAAGGTATAACCTCAAATATGACACTTTTCTGTAGATTTTAATGCACAATCACTATATATTACCTGAATTTAAAACACGAAAATAAAACAGCGAATGTGACATTTGCAAACGTTTGGGCACCATGTCACTCACTATTTAGTAACACATCCGTTGGCAAAAATCACAGCTCCCAAACATTTCTTGTAGCTGCCTAAAAGGCTTTTATGTTTTAGCCTAGAAATATTCTTAAGTCTACTTTATGCACAAAGTGTTTGAGATCTCCCCACGGATTAGCAATAATATTCAAGTCTGAGGACTGTGAAGGTCACTCCAAAACCTAACTGTTTTGTTCCTGTACTTAACTGTTGATTTTGGGATATTTTTTGGATCGTTGTCTTGCTGAATTATCCGACCTCTCTTCAGCTTCAATTTCTTCACTGACTGGGCCATCAGTTTCTAGGAATTGTTGGTGTTTAATTAAATCCATGTTTCTTTGTCATCCCCTTAAATTCTATGAACCATCTTACACTACCCAGTTCACACAAACTCACACTCGTTCTCCTTCTATGATTAAAAAGACCTCCTGACCTCTCACTTGATCACGTGACACCACTAAACGCTTCTTACCATTGCAACAATATGCCACTTAACCCATACTTGCCAACTCTCGGAAACAAGTTTCCGGGAGAGGGGGCGTGACTGGAGGGCGGGAGGGGGCGGGACGAGGCCAAACGTGTCATTTAGGTCCCGCCAAAATGACGCGATTGGCCTCGTCCCGCCCCCTCCCGCCCTCCAAAATGGCTTCAATCGCCGAGAATCGCGTCATTTGGCGTGATTCTCGGTGAAATCCAGGATGCGGGAGAAATGCCAACGAGACTGAACCGAATTTCAGGAGTCTCCCGGACATTCCGGGAGAGTTGGCAAGTATGACTTAACCTCATGTATAAAACTCTAATTTCTAATCTCTTACTGCTTTGTCTTCTGTTACTAGCAACTTATATTACTGGTGCTATGTAAATAAATAACAAATAAATACATTTATTTTATTTTTTTCATTTTATATTTCTTAGTTATCTGCTCAGAATAGCCCCAAGTTATTGAGAATAGGCACAATATTGTGAAAGTGTTTATCCAACTGTGGCTTAATTTAATACATAACAAGTCAATCAAGTTTTGAGGCCTTAAATATGTATTAAACCTTCATTCTTGTGAGTAGAATTTTCCTTTTTCATCCTCTGGTTCACATGTGACAAAATCACTATTGCCTTCCCAATGTCACCTCTGATTGCTTATGATTATTATACAATATATCATTAAACTATTGTAAATATACTATAACTGTAGGAAACATTGCATTAGGTTTGACAGGGGTCATTTAGCCTATAAATATAATTTTAGCCAATAACTATTTTGCTGGGCTATAGCAATTATCTGACATCCGGTGCAAATGCAATGTTTGAAGCATGGGGGTTGTCTAGGAGTCTAATCTTATGGTCTGCTTTTGGGAAACTGGACCTGCTAGTCGAGAGTTGGACGTCTATCAGACCTACAGCTGTCCGAGAGTTTGCAGGTCCTGGATGTAGAAATATCCCTACTCGTAGAATAAGGAGGTGTTGAAAAATGGTTGAGTCACATGCAAAAGTTGAGGAACAAGATACGAAACTCAATAGAGAACTAGATAATAATGGACACTACATACCAGATTATTATTATTATTATTATTATTATTAATATTATTATTAGCCTTTATGGGGCGCCACAAAATCTTCGCAACACCGTACAGAGACAGACATAAGACCATAGAGGGTAGAAACAGTACCGACCATTAAACAAATACTACCAGGAATTCAATCTCTCCACACATAACTTGCATATTGAAGTAGGAGCAGAAGATTAGGTAGTGAGACAGGAGGGAAGAGGGCCCTGCTCGTAAGAGCTTACATTCTAGAGGGAGGAGAAACAGACAGGAGGCACACAGAGAGTCAGAAGAGGGAATCAAGTGCAAGAGAGGGGGGAGAGAGAGGGTAAGGTAATCAAGTATGGATAGAAGATTAGGCGGATGGCGGTAGGCTTTGAGGAACAGATGAGTTTTGAGTGCCCGTTTGAAGGAGCCCAAATTAGGGGACAGTCGGACGGAGCAAGGGAGTTTGTTCCAATGAAGAGGGGCAGCCTGGGAGAAATCTTGGATTCAGGGGTGGGATGAGGTGACCAGGGTGGAGGAAAGGCGACGGTCATTGGCCAACCGCAGGAAACGGGATGGAGTGTGAATGGAGAGGAGGTTGGAGATATAAGGGGCAGTGGAGTAGGAGAGGGCCTTGTAGGTGAGGAGTTTGAAAAATATTCTGTAGGGAAAGGGGAGCTAGTGTAGGGCGATGCAGAGAGGAGAGGCAGAAGAGGAGAGGCGGGAGAGGAAAATGGTCTCATAGCCACGTTGAGTATAGACCTGATGGGGTGAGGTGGGAGAGGAGGAAGCCAGTAAGAAGAAGTTTACAGTAGTCAATACGGGAAATGATGAGAACATGGATGATGGCTTTGGTCCAGATCTACATTAGTGGATGACGCATGAATCTGAGCAAAGGTCTAATTGTAGAATAGAATTTTTGGGTAACCAACACACACACACATACACAAAATGTTACCTAATTGTACCCCAGAATGTATTTACAGGACATAATTACATAATTTAAAATGATCTTGTTTAAATAATTTAGCCCTTTAAAATTAAATCTTGTTTTTGCAAGTGGGTGAAAAAGTAGCGACCTTCATGCTCCTAATATGAACTCTGCAAGTCTTGCACACCCACAAACGTTGCCTTATCGACCCGCAAATAAATTGCACCTTGCCAGGTACATTTGCGCCGAAGTGAGTATGTGACACCACAAAAGACCACTTACTTTTGTAAATGAATGTTATTGTATGCATGCAAGAGGTGTACTTTAACACAAAATAAATCAGCTTTATGTATATAGAGTTTCACAGTCAACAAGCTATATAGCGCCTTGATTGAGGCCTTTAGTGCAGCAGCGAAGAATAATGAGTGTCCCTTGAAACCTTTTATCTGTGATATTATTAATAATCTAAAGAATATTACTGGGCACATCAAAACAAATAGCAACGGGAAAAGCAACATTACTGCTGGAGAACTGTCATCAAAATATTATGGTCTGTAATACATTGTAGTCATCTCCCTTGATCTTACTTTTATCCTATTTTCATTTCTGTACCAGAAAAGAAAGATAAAAGAAAAAAGTGATTTGGAATTTTTGTTAATATAACACATAAGATAAGAGAAAAAATTAAAAGATTTTTAATTAAGAAATTGCATACATTTTTTTTTTAACATTTTGGACCTGGAAACGATGGTGTCTTTTTTTTCTGACAATAGTTTATAGCTCTGTAGTTGTCACTATCATTGCCGCTGCTTGAAGACTAGCTAGTCACCGACTACCCTGTGCTGCATTGTCAACGGCGAACTCTGTAAGCTAAACGTACTGCGAAATATTGTAAATAAATATAAATGCTATAAATGTAAATGAATACAATTAATTGCAAAATGAACGTATACTGTCCATTACAAAATATATGGTTAGATTATTGATAGTTGCTTCTTTATTAAATATTATTATTATTATTATTATTATCATTTATTTGTTAGGCGCCACAAGGTTTCCGCAGCGTCGCACACAGTACAAACAGTAGATTATACAGGGTGAAACCATACAGAACAATGAACAAAAAGTACCAATACTTCAGAAACTCCAGGCAGGCTACGACGGAGCAGAAGAATAGGTGAGGAGACAGGAGGGAAGAGGGCCCTGCTCATGCAAGCTTACATCCTAAGGGAGGGTAAACAGACCAGGCACAAGAGGAGCCAGCTGTGGCAAGGGGAGAGAAGGGAGAACAAGCTGAAGGGAGGAGATGGGGGTTAAGTGGATGGTTGGTAGGCTTTGAGGAAGAGGTGAGTTTTGAGTGCACGTTTGAAGGAGCACAGAGTAGGAGAGAGACGGATGGAACAAGGGAGGTCGTTCCAGTGAAGCGGGGCCGCACGGGAAAAGTCTTGAATTCTAGAGTGGGAAGAGGTGACCAGAGTGGAGGAGAGCTGGTGGTCATTGGCCGAGCGCAGGGAGCGGGCAGGAGTGTGAATGGAGAGGAGGTTACAGATATAGGGGCAGTAGAGTGGGAGAGAGCCTTGTAAGTGGTGGTGAGGAGTTTGAAAAGAGTTGTGTAGGCGAAGGGGAGCGGCTTGAGAGGAAGATGAGTCTTGCGGCCGCATTGAGTATAGAGCGGAGGGGGGGGAAGATAGAAGTGGGGGAGGCCAGTGAGGAGGAGGTTACAATAATCCAGGCGGGAGATGATGAGTGCGTGGAAGATAGTTTTGGTGGCATCCACCAAAACTATCTACTTATAAATTTATAAATGCTAAATAAAAGTGTCCTTATTATAAAGAGCTGTTAATTTTCCTGCTTCTCTGTTGCAGGTCTAATGTCCGGGACAAATGTAAAAGCTAATTTACACTCAATGCGTGGTGTTGATTGTAGCTAATTATGCAACTGTAGCACACAACGCCTGTGAAAGTGAGCTTTTCATATATTAGGAAATGCTTGAGAACTGCGTTCGGAAATTAGGAAACAAATGACTTCTTGATTTTACAATACAGAATGTTTTATTTTTTCAAATGTTACCACGGGTTAACCAAACAGTGGATATTAAATAGCAAGGATGGGCAACCTGAGGCTCTCCAGTTGTTATGAAACTACAAGGCCTAGCATACCCTGCCAGATATTGGCTGGTTAATGGCTGGCAAAGCATGCTGGGACTTGTAGTTTCACGACACCTGGAGAGCCGCAGGTTGTCTATCCCTACTAAGTAAGAAACACATAAAAAAGTATAAATATGTATACGCATTTTGCTGCATAGAGGGCTCAAAACTGTAGAGGCAGCTTCAGTAAAAATTAGGAACTCTGGTTCACAACTTGAGATAGGTCATCATCTGTCCTCCAAGACATGGTATCTACAAGCCAATCTATTTTGCCTGTCCATTCAAAAATTAAAAACAATGCACTTTCATTTGCTTGTTAAAGTTCTGCTTAAGTTTTAGGAGATTTCTCAGGTTCACTCGATGACCTATCCTTACAGGGCAGAAGATGTCTTCATCATAATGTCTCAGGTGGTTGAGGTCACATCCCGTTGAGTGTGTTGGCTTGTTGACATGGACAAATGTGCATCAGAGGTTTTATAATCCTTATCGAGTCTAGTAAAAGTCCAGATAAAACAGCATATAAAAGGGGAATAGTAGGTAATTTATGATGACGAGGTCAGGTTTACTCTGTCTTGCTTTGCCCACAGCCCTCTATCTCGGAAAGCCTCTTAACCGGGTCTGTCAGGAGTTCTCCCAGCCCACAATCAAAGTCATGTTTTTTTCTTGCTGTCCATAATTCTATGGTTTCTTGGTAAGATAGCAATCTTAGCAAACCTATGCACAGTTTCTACGAGAGCATAAGGAGATAAAATCGGAACAAGTTGCCGTTTTCCCAATCTGCCAAATCACACACTAATTGTTCACAGGCAACGCCCCAAAATTGTTAGTCCACGTCCTTCTTACAGTTGTGAATCAGGACGATGGGGAGTCTATGATATATTGCAGTTCCAGGACTTGTCCTACCCTGGCCAATCAGCCTCTGCCTAGTTTACGCTCAATATATTCAAACTCCTTCAATGACAATCCTGGACGGTCTCTGCAGTGGCGTGCCTAAGCGACATAGCCACTGGCTGTTGGAATTAAACACCAATTACCCTGGGTTTCAAAAGTGGCCATGACATGACGTGTTAGATGATGAGCTCTCGTGGTCGGGAGGGGATCAATGCAGGCTTCTCAATTGATCAGAATATAGTCAAAAAAACTGCACCGTTTCTCAAGCATTCCCAACTGCAAGTGCAAATGGTAGTGGGTATAGGCTCAATGGAACTAATTGGTTCCATTCCTGTACCTGTTTACTTGCTTTTATTAGCAGTATGACACAGAAGTCCTAACAATTCAGTTGTAAGCCAACTTTGGGCCTGATTCATTAAGGAAAATAAGGCAAAAAAAGGAGTAAATTTTTTCATGGACAAACCATGTTACAATGCAAGGGGTGCAAATGAGTTTATTATTTTGCACATAAGTTAAACAATGACTGTTTTTTCATGTAACACACAAATACTTGATAGCTTTATTTTTACACACAAGTTTAACGTTGATCTAGGACATGCCCTACCCCAGCTATAAATCTGTCCCCATGTTTTAAATTTACCACCCCCTCCAATGCAACGTGGTTTTTCCAAGGTGCAAAGTTACTCCTTTTTTGCTTTCCTTTCCTTAATGAATCAGGCCCTTTGTCTTTTTAAATGTATCCACCTTCTTACCAGTGAGATATTTACACAAAGACTCTCTGGGCCTGATTCATTAAGGAAAGGAAAGCAAAAAAAGGAGTAACTTTACACCTTGGCAAAACCATGTTGCATTGGAAGGGGAGGTAAATTTAAAATGTGGGGACAGATATATAGTTGGCTTAGGGCATGTCCTAGATCAACTTTAAATTTGTGTGTAAAAATAAAGCTATCAAGTATTTGTGTGTATCATCAAAAAAAACAGCCAGTATTTTCCTTGTTTGTAAAATAATAAACTAATTTGCACCCCTTGCATTGTAACATGGTTTGTCCAGGAGCAAAGTTGCCCCTCTTTTTTCTACTCTACTTTTTTACTTACTTAATGCATCGGGCCCTCCATGGGGAAAAAATGAATTATCTAGAAATTACTGCACAAAACAGAAAAATATATATCAATATTCATAGACACACTCTCTCAGGCACACACAGTAAAATAGATGTGAAGTAACAAATATCAATGCAAAGAATAACAAAATACAATCCTAACACGGGTCCAAAGTTGACGATGAATGGTAATAATCATCAAGCAAATTCTCCAACGGTGTCAGCACACAGGCAGATTCTTGTCACTAATGAGGACGGTATTGTGAGCCGGACTATAAGCACAATTTGGCGCTGAGACAGGAGCAACACATATAAGAAAATATCACAGGAATTAGTGTGGAACAGAAGCGAGTAGTGAAGAATAAACAGAATAGAAAACAAAAGATTCCTGGCCCCCGCTTGTCTCTGTCTCTGATACTGGTATGCTGCATGTTCCAGAGGATTAATAACGTGTTTTTCTTGTGGTTGCTTGCAAAATATATATTTTTTTAAAATTGTGATTTGTTTTCTCTTAGAGGATACTTCCTTCAATGCAATTCTTACTTACCTCTCTCCATAACTAGTAGAACTGCCAAGTTCCCCGCGGTTCAGGGAGACTCAACCTCCCCAGCATAGAAACAGCTGCTTTCTCTTGTTCTTTAAAATAGGAACATTTCATCTCAGACCAAACCGTGTGCGTCATCACTACCTTTCCCTCACCACACTACTGCTGTTTCAGAAATTATTATTTATATTTGTTTATTTATATAGAGCCAATATATTATGCAGTGCCTTATAGAGAATGTTTAATCGTTCACATTTGGCCCTACCCCTGAGGAGCTTCCAGGCTAAATTCAGTAACGTGAATCACACACTAGGGTTGATTAGGTCACAAGCCAAATGAGCTACCAACATGTTTTGAAGACTTGGACTGTTGAGCTAGAGGAGATTAGGGGGAGACTGTTTAATGTTGCCTGTTCTGAGGTTGAGATCAGGATGCATGTGCTTGATGTGTATTTGAAGGTGTATGTCAAGGTGGGGTGAGTTGTGATTGGATGTCTGGTGTTAGTAGGGGTGCTAACACCAGACACCCATGTCTTCATGTACATGAAGATTCAAGTGTGTTAATGGGATTTGTACAAATAGTCTATGATTAAAATATAGACCATACCTGTCCTATTCTCAAATATAGTCAAAATTTAATATATGTGTAGGGTAGTTTTCTCCCCGCCACTTATACTCACCGTAGAGACAGAATCCATTGATCAAAATTAGAATTGGTTCCAACATCCTATGTTAAGATCAGTTTTGCAGGCATCACAAAGGAGACAGAATGAAACAACTTAAGAACTTGGCTATGTGGGGCCCTTGCCTCAGAAAGAACATATTATTGGTCCAGGACAGATGTTGTGTGTTTGGGTCAGTGTGAAGATGTGTGGAGAGAGTAACAGCTCAGAATTTATGATGGACATGGGTCCATGTGTAGCATTAACCATTAGTTTGTAAGTAGTTCCCAAATTCTGTGTGAGCGGGGGCATAAAATACCATACGGGTATTCTATCAGTCAGGTTAAAGAATACAGGAACTGGCCCATCATTCTTTCAACAAATGAAGCATCTCCACATCTACAAGTCGCTTATTTGCCGCTAGTTTAGCTGGTGACAGTATCAACTGCAACAGGCTAGACCTGGAAGATTTTTAGATCGGATGTGGTTGGCTCTCTTCAGAATGGGAGCACTGGTTGATCAAGCAGATAGCAAAGAAAAGGAATGTATTCTCAAGTAAACTTGATAAGGGCTGTTGAAAGAGTTACCTAGTAAAATATCTGATAAAAGAAAGATTTTTCTTTCAGGGTGTACTCCTGGAGACTTGTGGAGGCAGCTCAAAGAGTTGGCATCGTAAGAGAGTCAAGAAGTCTATATGTTTCTCTGATTGTGGTTTTGAGGAAGAATTGGTCCATACATCTGTGAACATGATAGTACTTTGAACCAAAAAAACATTCCAGACCAATACACCACTCCCAGAACTGAGGACAACTGTTTGGTTGGCAGCAAGTGGTTTAGTGTACTTAACTTAAGAATTAATACTATCTGATCCCCATTCATCCAGCGAGAAGACTGCACCTTCTACACTCCAGTGGAGAAAACCGTAGTCCTGATCTATTTAGATGACTTAATTATCTTTGAAGACTCTGAAAAAGCATGGATGGAGACTCATCAAGGTTTTGGAAAAGATGGGAAAGGAGGGCCTGAAACTGTCAATCAACAAGTGCAAATACTCTTTACTATATGTGAAATATGTCGGTCATGTGGTGCATGTGGAGGGGGAAGCCATTGATCCAAGCATTCAAGCAAGATAAAGGCTTTCACCTCTTGGACCAGGAGATCACTGTTCTACATTCCTTACTGGGATTCTGCTGGCAATACAAACATTTGGAAAGGGATTCTCCAAGTGGAAATCTAAATCAGCTACTCTAGTGGGACATTGAAGAGGATGTTTCAGCTGAAGATGTCCATTGGAAGAAGCCAAAAGGTCTCAGTAGATCCATAGAGAACATAAAGGATTTGTAAAGTCAGACCCCCAAACCTTCTCATAAACACCAATAATTGAGACTGCTCATGTTTGTCATCTATAGAAGCCCCCTTTTCTTAGAGCTTAGTATGTGGGTATTAAATAGGTCAATTAACACTGGAGAAGGCAACAAAGTGAAACAGACTGGGGTCAGGAACCAAATCAGCAGCGGCAGTACAACATCAGGTACTGTCAGGAACAGAGCATAGGTCAGGGCTGGTAAATTTCAATCAAATCTTATGGCACAATTGATATATGGAATAACAGAACACAGAGCACAAGGTAAGATCATCTAAAGCTACAACGAGGGAGGCATTCATGTGACATAAAGCCATAAAGTATTTGATGTAGCATGGACCTAGCGGTGTGCAGATGTGAACCATGTTCTGAAGGTTGGCATTTGGCGCACCCGTTCAACATCTTGGGCCTGATTCATTAGTGATCTTATCTTGTGCAAAAGTTAAGATGCTTGTTTTAAGAAGAAACAGGGAGATAAGAGTGAAGTTAAGATGGATTTTCATCTTAACTTAAGAAATTATTCACTTACGGAGTGGATTTTGCTTCTTATCTCCCTTTTCTGGGCATGCACAGAGTGGATTTGCTTAAGATAAGCAAAAAACGGCAGATAAGAACACTAATGAATCAGACCCCCTCTTGTGTGCATCCATGCTGACATAACGCCTGATGAGGCAGATAAATAACTACATAATAGGTACGCGTCTATGAAGTTAGAGAACGGGTAAGACCCTTACAGGACAATAGAATGATGAGTGTGAACTCATTTAATTTGAGTAACTCAAGAACTGTCTCAACCACACTCTGAAGTTGTACAGTCTTAATACAGACACCAGTCTGGGAGGCCTAGGTGGATGTCAGACCAGGACAAGATGATGAGGCCTGTGGCTTTTATCAGAGAAGCTTGTATCCAATGGCAAAAACTATCACAAGCACAAAGTGCAATTACTGGCAATTATGTGATCAGTAGCTTAGAAACTGAGGGCCTGACTCATGTACAAACACAAATTGGCCGTAATATTCATGTTTAAAGAGTACATGGAACTGTTCCCTAGTTCCGCTCATATTAATATTAAATTGATTCTCAATATACCTTAAGATTTGAACAGGGGTGGAGATATATTCTGTATAAATAGTACTTTCTGTATGTAGACATACTGTACATAACAGAATGAAGTATTTGCACATGCATAGGTACAATAATTTCACGTCAGAACGCACAAAACTTATATTTGATCATAAACTAAAATAACAACTGCTAACTATATATTAAATAAATAAAACTCTTGCGCTTTGGAACCACAGTGATCGCATAGGAAAATGTTTTATTTCATACGTTACCACTGACGTATCGCTACTCAGCAATGATCAATTTTTGGCACCATAAACATAAAAATTCTGCGCCCATAATTAATAATTAAAATGAATGAAGCTCCAGGGAGCCGGGTTAGTTAATAGCCAGGCAGTCAAACAGGAGTGTTCTCTTATCTTTGATTGGATGAGTGGGGTAATAGATCATTCCTGATTAGCTGCTGGCTATTAACTAGATGGGTTCCATTAATTTTGCATTGAGTGCTCCTTGGGAGATGTCTATCCGTTCAATGTGGTTTATTTTTATTTTTTTCCCATACAGATTATCCACCTCAACATTGGATTACATTGGACCAAGACAGAATGAAGATGTTAGGTAAGATTTTGTTATTTTTTTATGGTGGCAAAAAAAATTGTTTTACTATTTGGGGCATTCAGTATGGGCCTGATTCAAGTCTGCATGCAACTCGTACGCAATTTGCGCTTAAAAAAAGAGTACGGAACTTGAGCATAATTTGAATCTTGCTGTAAGTACGCTCTGCCTAAATGTTACGTGCCGTATATTAAAAGACAGAACAGAGTGCAGGATGCTCACATACGTATGTCACATCAGAACACATGCAATAAAAAAACTCATAATACTATAAACATTAATAAAAATGTGTTTAAAATTTTCAAATTTTATTTCTACATTATATACATAAATCCGGATGTTTGTAATGTGTACTGCACATACACAATGCATTTTTATAGTGTCTCTTACTTGCATACACATGTTCTGTGCTATTTAGAGGCACGCATACATGTAGCTTTTAATACAAAATCTGTGCGGTGTTAGTCATCATTAACATTCGGCACTTACACCTGCCCTGGAGCTGGTGTAAATGATACGGCTAAACCAAGCGTACTTACCGGAAACCAAGAACTTGAATCAGCTGCCCTTGCTGTACATACATACCTACTCTTACAGAAGTACATAAATTCGTGAGTTTCTCCAAAGTTCCAGAAGAGTAGGCAAGAATGAGTTCCAGATGGCTCATCCACTGTCTGCAAGGCTTTCCTCTCCCTCTACTCCCTTTGCAGACCCTAATTTCTGCTTTTCACTTCAAATTAGTATGACACTGAAATTAGATCACTGTGACTAAGATTTGGTCAAATTTAACTACTAGTGTCTGTAATCACCAACTACCCAAAGCCAGAAACTAGCACAGTGCCTGTAACCAGCAACTGCCCTGAGCCAGGAACTAGCACAGTGCCTGTAACCAGCAACTGCCCTGAGCCAGGAACTAGCACAGTGTCTGTAATCAGCAACTGCCTAGTGCCAGGAACTAGCATAGTGTCTGTAATCACCAACTGCCCAAAGCCAGGAACTAGCACAGTGTCTGTAATCAGCAACTGCCTAGTGCCAGGAACTAGCACAGTGTCTGTAATCACCAACTGCCCAAAGCCAGGAACTAGCACAGTGCCTGTAACCAGCAACTGCCCTGAGCCAGGTACTAGCACAGTGTCTGTAATCAGCAACTGCCTAGTGCCAGGAACTAGCACAGTGTCTGTAATCACCAACTGCCCAAAGCCAGGAACTAGCACAGTGCCTGTAACCAGCAACTGCCCTGAGCCAGGAACTAGCACAGTGTCTGTAATCAGCAACTGCCCAGTGCCAGGAACTAGCACAGTGCCTGTAATCAGCAACTGACCAGACCCAGGAACTAGCACAGTGCCTGTAATCAGCAACTGCCCTGAGCCAGGAACTAGCACAGCGCCTGTAATCACCAACTAACCAGAGCCAAGAACTAGCACAGTGCCTGTAATCAGCAACTACCCTGAGCCAGCAACTAGCACAGTGTGTGTAACCAGCAACTGCCCTGAGCCAGGAACTAGCACAGTGCCTGTAATCACCAACTGCCCAGTGCCAGGAACTAGCACAGTGTCTGTAATCAGCAACTGCCCAGTGCCAGGAACTAGCACAGTGCCTGTAATCAGCAACTGACCAGACCCAGGAACTAGCACAGTGCCTGTAATCAGCAACTGCCCAGTGCCAGGAACTAGCACAGTGCTTGTAATCACCAACTGACCAGAGCCAGGAAGTAGCACAGTGCCTGTAATCAGCAAGTGCCCAGAGCCAGCAACTAGCACAGTGCCTGTAATCACCAACTGACCAGAGCCAGGAAGTAGCACAGTGCCTGTAATCACCAACTGACCAGAGCCAGGAAGTAGCACAGTGCCTGTAATCACCAACTGACCAGAGCCAGGAAGTAGCACAGTGCCTGTAATCACCAACTGACCTGAGCCAGGAACTAGCACAGTGCCTGTAATCAGCAACTGCCCTGAGCCAGAAACTAGCACAGTGTGTGTAATCAGCAAGTGCCCAGAGCCAGCAACTAGCACAGTGTCTGTAATCACCAACTGCCCTGAGCCAGAAACTAGCACAGTGTCTGTATCCGTGAACACATATTGTTGTTTCGCTACCTTATGTAATTGCGGGCACGAATCGTAATTGAATATTCAATTAGATTGTAATCTTGTATGGGGAGGACCATCCATTCCTCATTTCATTGTATGTCATTTGTTTGTACCATGCTTTACAAATACAAGATAATAATAATAGTAAGAAGAATTACTAAGTGTATAGTTAACCATAATCCTAATCTTAAAACAGTTGGAGGATGGAGTGAGAGGTTGTGTAGGGAAAAGACCACTTAGAACTAGCATAACTGGTAACCCGGGCTATGGTGCTTGTGCGGAGGGCAGGGTCTTACGGAAATCCACCAAAAAGCAATATTTCAGGTTAACCATTTGTTAAAGAGAGAAAGTAGAATTGCATAAAAATAGCTTTCTGTGTTTAAAAGGGAACTCCACACAGAATTTATTATAAAATTATTTGAAGAAAAAAAATTATTGACTTCTCTGCTGCTGGAAAGATGAGCGTAATATTGTTTATTATTTTCTAACCTATCTACTTATGAGCTGGAGATAGCAGAGGTGAGAAAATGAGTAATTAGAGCTCTAACATTCCCTTTTACTATTCACTGCAATCAAAATGGCTTTGCTATAACAATTTTGCTGCACTCTGCAAAACAGTTAGACCTGAAAAATATATATGTTGATTTCAAACATAGGCCCGATGGGGATTCTGGGGAGAGAGGGAGGGTGTGAGAATAATACATCTGCTTCCACAGTTCAACTATTGTAGCTTTAGGGAAGTTTGAATAAACTTTATTGGAGACTACAATTTTCCTTTAATTGGCTGTTAGATTCAGTCTCAGCAGGACACCCACACAATGAAATCTATATAACCCAGCTACATGCAGCAAGTGGACTTCTGAGTGTATTTAAGTTTTATACGATCAATAAAATATAGCCCAAAAAAAGGGTATTGTTTATCTTTAAGGCGTGTAATACAAATTCAGATTTCATTGACTCTGGTAGTAAGAGAGTTAATCTCGGAGAGAATGTTTAAGAGCACAGAGAGATAGTTCTCATCATTACAGGAAGCTGCCAGCAGAATGAGATACATCTTTACAAAAACAAACACAGATCTGCTGCATGCAAATCAGGCGGCTGCATCCTTTGTATATCACAGGGAATTTCCATAACCTTGTACCAATAAATTCTGCAGCATCAGCTGAGCTCACCCTCTTCACATGCATGACCTGCCGGAAATGTATGAAACCACCTTGTGCAGATCTCCGTTTATATTGCACCTTATCACACTGAGCATATGTTTGTATCAACAAAGCCATTGAGGCTGATTGAGCAGCGGCTTTTTGCATCTAGCTGACCATTATGAATTCTGCAGACTATTAGTTGGTAGCCCCTTTCAGTGGACTGATGGCAAATAGCTAAGTGAAGTCGGGGGAGAGCAGGACTTAAGGGTGTGGTGTGTGTGCGATAACACCCTGGGGTAAATGTATCAAGCTGAGTTTTCCGCCGGGTTTGAAAAGAAAAGATTCTAGTTATCATTTATTTAGTGCATTCTACAAAATGACAGCTAGAATCTGATTGGTTGCTATAGGCAACATCTCCACTTTTTCAAGCCCACAGTTTGGTAAATATACCCCCCAAAAGATTACCCACTGCTTTACTCCTGAACATCATATTTGCCAATTTTTCCTCGTTGGCTTTTGGGAGTCCCGGGGAGGTGGGCGTGCGGGGGTGGGGCTTGACAAATTGCATCATTTTGGCACCGCCTCTAAACGATTGTCACAATTTTGGCCAACTAAGCAGGGGGCAGACCAAAGATGACACAATATTTGTGTCATTAAGCCCCACCCCCACCACTTATCTATAACGGGGACGAGAAGTGGGAGGTTGCCCTGCTCTCCCGGGAGCCCGGGAGGTCTCCCAGACATTCCAGGAGAGTAGGCAACTATGCGTTAAAGAAAAGCAGCTAATGAATCTCTAGAGACTGAAGTGTCTTTTACATTTCTGTCTCTATTACTGAAGACACGTTATCCTACGTGCCAGTCTGTCAGGATTCGAGCCCAGGGCTTCTGCGTCTGTGGACTTCTGCTCTGCTGACTGAGCTATTCTGACTGCTGGACAGTTCCTTGCCTTTATTCTGTGTTCTAGATCAGTTCCAGTGATCTCCTGATCTTCCACCATGCCTTAGCTCCACCCCTTGACTTCCTATAAAAGAGTGGCCAGTTCCTGTCTCCAGTGCCTGATTATTGTGCTCTGTGCCTGTGATCAAGCGCCTGCTCCTGTTGCTGTTCCTGTGTACCCGCATCTACTACACGTGTACCGACCTTGGCTTGCCCTCCACTATGCTTCTGCCTCAACCTTTGAACTTCTACGCCTCTCTGTGTACCGAACCCGGCTTGTTTGACCTTTCTTCCATCTCATCTCCTGTTAGCCAGCCTTCCTCCCTGCCACTGGGCTCCTATCCAGTCTCCGGACCGTGACACAGTCTTTGATTCAATCTTGGTCTCCATGAAAATGGCCACCTCCACAGGCATCAATGCATGGACATAGGACACAATTTCTGAACTGTGTCATCATGCCACAGATGGAGAAGCCAACCACGTCTTGTACTGGCTCAGCATCAGGGAGAATGCCAGACTCTTGAGGGAGTGAGGGAGATCACCCCTATTTCAGGGAGACTCCCTGACATTCAGGGAGAGTTGGCAAGTATGCTGAACATTCTGTTAGTGTCTGCAAGTTTGACCTAGATATACACAGCTTTATATAGAAAAATGGAGGTGACATATGTCTATTGAGTATTTTAACAAAGGGATATTTATACATCTTGGAGCAGTAGTTGAAGTGGGGCGCTATATGACAATATGACATGCCGCCACTTCTCCACTGCTCAGTCTAACTCACCATTTGGTCATCATTACCACTTGGTGATCAAATGTCACCATCAAATTTGTCTCCAATGCAGTAGTCAAAGTGGGTGAGCTATTTAAATAGGCTTCAGTGCAGAAGCCTATGGTCTACAGAAAAATTGTTTGTATAACTTCAATAACAGGGACATACTAAAATAAAAGTTCTGGCAAAACTTTATTTAGGGGCTTCCCTTCAGCAGAATGAGTAAGAAGCTCTACTACTTATTTCCTCAGTACCCAACACCATTCTAGGCATATACTGTATCTGAGGGCACAGGCAGGTCTATGTGTCCGTCTGTCTGTGTGCGTGTGTGTGTCTCTCTGTATGTGTGCCCCATGTGTGTGTCCATGTATGTATATATTCAAGTAAAAAATAAGAAAGGTGTAATTAAAACAGAAAAACAAGTCGAGTAATGTGTTGTATTCACTGTCTGTTGTGACCACAAATAGCTGAATATACAGATAAGGCACATATCTTACGTTTTTTAGCGTATCATACTCAAAATCACTGTTGAACGCATCCCTGTCCGCTCTGTCTTTGAATGCATGTTACATATGCTATGTTACACTGTGCATATTACATTGTGCTCTGCACGTTACATTGTGTTTATTACATTGTGCTCTGCACTTTACACTGTGCATATTACATTGTGCTCTGCACGTTACACTGTGCATATTACATTGTGCTCTGCACGTTACACTGTGCTTATTACATTGTGCTCTGCACGTTACACTGTGCATATTACATTGTGCTCTGCACGTTACACTGTGCTTATTACATTGTGCTCTGCACGTTACACTGTGCATATTACATTGTGCTCTGCACGTTACACTGTGCATATTACATTGTGCTCTGCACGTTACACTGTGCATATTACATTGTGCTCTGCACATTACACTGTGCTCTGCATGTTAGCGGCACGTTCTGCTCGTCATCGTACAATTACATCCTGCTCTGCACGCTACAAATATGTATCACATTGTATGTTACCAGTGCATTCTGCTCTGCTTATTACGAATACAAAGCAGTCTGCATATTACAGGCATGTAAGTTGTATGTGATACACACTGTTTCACGTTATTGATATAATCCAGGAATGTTTTTCCATGATCTTTGCTCCTCTGTGAAGCATCCACTTTTATATCTACATTCCTTTGAAGATTCTTCTCTTTGTATTGTCATTTATATAGGAATACATAACCTTGGGATGCTGATAAACATGAAATATCATATAATTTAACGAATTAATGAACAGGAGGATAGACAGAGAATACTAAACTACACACACACTGACAATAACCCCCCAAAATATACATTTCATTCATTGAAAGTTTTAATTAAAATGTGCCCTATATGTTAGCTCATACAGGTTTTTATTTAGCAATGCTAAGGCTCGGTTATTTGAAAAACGAGCCCCTCTGAACATCGCCAATGCGGTATTTTCCTGCTTACTCGGATCTGAATCGAGCAAAGAATAATTGCTGCGTCGTCGAATCTCGCGGGTTTTGGATTCCACAAGTACCTCCCTCCCCAGGAGATCCAGTCAGGGCCATCTTTTCCATTGGGCATGATGGGCAGGTGCCCGGGGGCCCCACGGGCAAGGGGGCCCCATAGGCATGGCTCTTAATGAGAATAAATAATCCTGCAAAAGAAAAAAACCTGCAAAAAAAAACCTTCAAGGGTCACTGAGCAAGTACATCTATCTATCTCTATCTGTATACATCTATATCTATGGGCCCCGGTGCTCTGCTTTGCCCGGGGGCCCATAATGTTGTTAAGATGGCCCTGGATCCAGTGCCATTGTTCACACAGAAACATGGGTAGCAGTGTTCTTGTCACACTCATCATCATCACCATTTATTTATATAGCGCCACTGATTCCGCAGCGCTGTACAGAGAACTCATTCACATCAGTCCCTGTCCCATTGCAGCTTACAATCTAAATTCCCTAACATGCACACACAGACAGAGAAAGAGAAAGACTAGGGTCAATTTTGATAGCAGCCAATTAACCTACTAGTATGTTTTTGGAGTGTGGGAGAAAACTGGAGCACCCGGAGGAAACCCACGCAGAACATACAAACTCCACACAGATAAGGCCATGGTTGGGAATTGAACTCTTGACCCCAGCGCTGTGAGGCAGAAGTGCTAACCACTGAGCCACCGTGCTGCCCACTCAATCCACACTCCAGTGTCATTGCTCATACAGAAACAGGAGGGGTAGCAGTGTACTTGTCACTCTCCAGTCTCCGGTGTCATTGCTCAGTGCCATTGTTCACACAGAAACAGGGGTAGCAGTGTTCTTGTCATTCTCCAGTCTCCAGTGATATTGCTCAGTGCCATTACTCTTGCAGAAACAGGAGGGGTAGCAGTGTTCTTGTCACTCTCCAGTCTCCAGTGACATTGCTTACACAGAAACATGGGTAGCAGTGTTCTTGTCATTCTCCAGTCTCCAGTGACATTGCTCAGTGCCATTACTCATGCAGAAACAGGAGGGGTAGCAGTGTTCTTGTCACTCTCCAGTCTCCAGTGACATTGCTCACACAGAAACAAGGGTAGCAGTGTTCTTGTCACTCTCCAGTCTCCAGTGCCATTGTTCACACAGAAACAGGGCTAGCAGTGTTCTTGTCATTCTCCAGTCTCCAGTGACATTGCTCAGTGCCATTACTCATGCAGAAACAGGAAGGGTAGCAGTGTTCTTATTACTCTCCAGTCTCCCGTGACATTGCTCAGTGCCATTGCACATACAGAAACAGGGGTAGCAGTGTTCTTGTCATTCTCCAGTCTCCAGTGACATTGCTCAAGGCCATTAGTCATGCAGAAACAGGAGGGGTAGCAGTGTTCTTGCCACTCTCCAGTCTCCAGTGACATTGCTCAGTGCCATTGCTCACACAGAAACAGGGGTAGCAGTGTTCTTGTCACTCTCCAGTCTCCAGTACCATTGCTCAGTGCCATTGATCATACAGAAACAGGAGGGGTAGCAGTGTTCTTGTCACTTAACAAAAATTGACTGGAAATTACTGGAAATTAATGTTATTGAAGTTAATAATAATGTAGGAACAAAAAAGAGCCAAATTATGTGATTTTAGCATTTTTTAGCAGTTACATTTTTTTTTAAAATAAAATACAGATCCAAAACCAAAACACGTGAGGGTGGTTTTGACAAAACCAAAACACGAAGTTAGTACAGATCCAAAACCAAAACCAAAACACGGGGGTCAGTGAACATCTCTAGTTTTATGTAAATATGACAAAGTAACATGTAAATAATATCTCATATAAAAAATGAGCAATTTAAGCACATACTGTGAAGGTTCAAAGAGTTAATAATATGAATAGTGACCTTCCAACACAAAGTCATGTATGGCTCCCCAGGTATTGCACAACCAAGTCCTGGCGTATCATGACAGCCAAAAGCTTGTACACCATGCTTGGATCTCATGGTTCTGCTACAGCTAGAAAGCTACAGGATGTCTACTTCTGAACAAGTAAAATGCACTTTCTGCAAAATTCTTCTCATCCCACCTGTCCCTCTAGAACCCAAGCTTCTGTGTCTTACCAGCAAATCCAGTTCTGCTGGTTGGACAATCAGGGCAGATTGATGTCTCAAGCTGGAAGTGCTGTCACAGGTCATAGGTATGGACCCACTGTGCCGCTAACGGACGATGCTTACCTGAGGAGCGGGGCCTAATAGATGTCTGATCTTTGCAAGGGACCCTCTCTTGGAGTTGACGGACTGATGGGTGGCAATATACCTGCAGGTTGCAGTCCCCAGGTTTGCCAACACAGAAATGACCAGGGACAAGGACCAATGTCAGAGAAAGGCCAGAGTTCAGGACGGGCCGTGCTGGTTTAGCATTTGAAAACAAGTTGAAGCTCAAGGTAGCAGGCAGATACGGATGGTCAGTAAACAGACCAGGTCAGTGACATGTGACCAGACAAGCAATAGAGAAACCTGCACTCCAATTTATGAAAATATGTTGTCAACTATGAAGCCTGGCACTTGTTCATATCAGCAGGCATGAAATACATTGAGCACTAAACAATAAAAAGGAATCAGCGGTTTGTGTGACTGAAAACTAATGAACTGTGAGACAAAAGGAGCACGTACATCATTCTGTCTGACCTCAATCTTTCTTTCGGTCTTTTGAGGGAGCCTAAAATTTGTTTTACTTCAAACTCTTGCTGGTGATGGAATATAAGTGGTTTCGGGAAAGATAACTTAAAGGAGAAATGATTGCTTGCCAGAGGTTTGAGAAGAAGGACATGGAAGGTGTTGGGACTGCGTAGAATACGCTCCAATATTTTATAGGGTTAAATGTACTGAAGGGTTATTTTGATATTTTAACAGAAGAGTCATACCTCAACTCACGGTGTCTGTCCGCATATGTTTTTTTTAGAGAACATTGGACCTAAGACCAGCCTGTTTGGTCTCGTTCCAAACTCCTTGGAGATCAGAAGTGGTGACATCAACAATAGGAATCCTCGTAGGAAAACAAACGTGTACTTTAAGTCTAAGATCGGAGACAGAAGATGAAGAATAGAGTCCTGTTTGTCGATCCATGAATATGATTGTCGTGTGCAAAATCTGCCCAAGCCAGTAGATTGACTGTGACTAAAGGTGGGTATCGGGCATGCTTAAGAAAGTATAGCCCATTCGGGACCCCCTTTTGTATTATGCGGAGGACAAGCATCATGGGCCATTTTGATCGTAACCCGTGTATTATATGCACGTATTTAGGCTGAATTCAGCGAGGCGCGGATCTCAAGATACATGTGCTTTTGAAATCAGAGGCAGACCTGCTCTAATACTCTGGACGCAGCAGGATGCATCCAATACCTATGTTATTATAAATGCGCCAAGGAACGCACAGGAAAATTAAAAAAATATCTTGCATTATTGTTATCTGATAACAATACAGGCATCAATGTTAAAACAGTAAAACCCTCTTTCCCCACCCGGTCCACTCCACAAAATCGTAGGTTGTAGTAAGTGTCTTTTGCGTTTGCAAGCGCACTGAACATCTGTTGTTCAAGACTGTAACCAAACACCCCATAATAATATTCTTACATTACAGTGAGACTCTCGGGCCTCAGCCGGTACATGCAGAGTGGCTCTGCTGGCCGGCTAATACACAGCGGGCTCAGAGCCTGCGTAGTCCATCATGAGTTGATGTACCTGAAAAAAGCAATACACAGTACAGACACATTGGTGCATGGGAATAAAGTGCTGTAAGCATCCAAGAGAGTGATGATTTTATCATTCACACATGGTTGCAGAGGACAACAGGAACAGTGGGTTGAGCTTTATAAAGTCCAGACCTGGCTCTCCATTCTCTTGGACTGCAACCCCTAGGAAATGGGCAATCGTCTCTCCATTTTTGTATCATAGCATCTGTGAACTATTTTATACTATATGTACTTGTTATGACTCTGCCTATATTTTGTATATAGCAGCAGTACCTCAAATCTACCAAAGGTGCTGCTGTTCTGTTCCTGAACTTTTCACCATGCCTGTAGGAGTTAATCTAATTGCCTGATGCCTGATTAGAACTGCACCTGTCTCACAGCTCCAAATACCTTCCTCTATCTGTGCTCTGTGCAGTTCATCATTTTTACCTGGCTACTGCTTGTCTCCTGTTAATCCCTGTTCTAGTTTTGCTTAGTTGCTGTTTGACTGCCTGTTGTGACCCTCTGCCTGATTCCTGAACCCTGTTTGTTTGCCTGTTGCCCTGACCTCGGCTTAATTACTGGACTATGCTTATTCACTTGTGACCCTGACCTCTGCCTGGCTATTGGATTCTGCTTACCCTGATCTCTGCTTGGTCCCTGGACTCAGTTTGTCTGCTTCCCTGGACAGCCTCATGCCTCCTGGACTTGGGTAACTCATTATTATTGCCCCTGCTAGTTAACTGTATCTATCATTACTTGAAACCTGTTGCTCTGTGGACTTTCCTGCCATTGATCACAATTGTTCATGTATGTGGATTTGAGTTATACCTGTTTATACTGCTACGTGGAATCCTGCATATCCCACGAACTGAGTCCTTGTTTATGCATTTTGCCTGAATAAAGACATTTGGTTGTTTAATTTACACTAGCAATTCAGCAATGATCTCCGCATGGTAGCCACCAGGAATAGGGGTTTGTATTGTATATTTGTTACAGGAATGTGTTCTAGGGTTGCTGTACTGATATATTTTGGTGCCTGGTCAGTGCTGAGTCTAATGTAGAAAGGCAGTGTTATGTAATATGTACAAATAATGGTCAGACTGGTAAATAGTGGGAGGAGTACATTTTACCAAATTCACCTTAGGTGCTAAAACAGACTGTTCCACCACTGATAATAATCTCTCTCCATTTGCACAGTGTGTAATTGTCATGATCTGCATCTTGCAGCTCCTGTCTGCCAGGAACTTTGTTGGACCTTTGTATATTGATGTATCCTGCCTGTAGTACCATGTTCCACCAAAGGGGCCACTGTGATACTCAGACTGCTCTCTCATCTGCCAGACCTGCCTCGTTATTCCTGGAAGGTTAAACACCTGCCTCTGGCCTATAAAGACCTGCCTGTCCCAGCAACCTATGCCAGATCATCTGTTGCATTTCCTGTGTTGCTGTGCCTGTTCCCATGTCTTATCCTCATTGATCTTCAGGTCTACTCTCCTTTCTTAGATGTTCTGTTCCCTGGCTCCTGTTTGCTACCTGTTCTCTGAGTTTCCAGCGCATCTATTCGCAGATCATATCAGCCACTGTGCCTACTCCACTATCCTGTGGTAACGCTCTGTAGATTATTTGCTACCTGTTTTCTGAGTCTTCAGCGCATCTATCCGCAGATCATCTCAGCAACTGTGACTACTCCACTATCCTGTGGTAATGCTCTGCAGATTATTGCTACCTGTTTTCTGAGTCTCCAGCACATCTATCCGCAGATCATCACCATCGCATCCTGTGTCCATTATCTTCAGTGCCTTGCTCCGCAGACTGTCACACCTAGTGCATCATCTCCACTACTTCGTAATAAAGTCCTGCAAACCATCGCATTCTGCATATGTTATTTACTGAGTTTTTTTGCCATTTCTGCCAGACCCGACTGTACTGTATCCTGAAACTTTTCTAACCGGTGTTTAATAAAAACCACTTTAATCATTACGCTCTTTCCGTGGCTTTATGTAGGGAATCCTGACAGTAATACCCATCCTCCAGTCCTACAATCCTGAACTCTGCAACAATTACCCTGTGTGGTTAGTACCTTCCAGTCTTTCACTGGCTACTAACCACTCTCATATACCGAGTATCTAAAGTGGACACTGTACAAAAGTGGGTTTATACTGAGTTGGGCGTACCCCCATACGCCTTTGTCCATATACAAATCTGACACTTCGCCTCTTTGCTGGAGTGGCGTAATGGGGAGGGAAGGGGCATGCAGTCGTATTCTAAGTACAGTAAGATGCGTGTTCATATATGAGGCAGACCCATATGAAGACACAGATATACCTGATATTAGAGCATAATGGGTGCCCAAGGGCTGGTGCAAATACAAACTGATGATGATCTTTGCCAGCACTAGCTAGCTGCTTCTGATTGGCCGATTGCAGATTCCCCTCCAAAGCTAATAGGTGCTTCCTTGATTGATCATGCCTGTATTAAATGATTTCATGGGAGTATTTTAGCATTGCATTTTTGTTAAATTCAATCATACAAGAGAAGGAAGATAATACCTGCGTTTTTATAGACCGTTTTCTTTTTCTTTTTTTATTTAAATCAAGCCTAATTGCGAATGCATTTTCTCTATCAAAGCAAATGTTAAAAAAAAAAAAACCTTATCTTGTGCTCATGATCTGGTTGGATGTAAGTGTATATGATGTAGGACTGACGTAAACATCTTAAGATTCCACCGACTTGGAAGTAAATGTGCTATTTTTACTTGCGTTTCATCTCAGCGGTTCTTAAACCTGTATATGTCCAACTCCCAAAAAAAACAATATGTCTGGAGAAGTGACCCTTTCATCTGTGTTACCGTCTTGTCTCTGGTCATAGTTAAGTGACGACTTTATTTAATAAGATTGAAACTACGTGTTCTGAAAATATGACGCCACTCAATAGAACGTTATTTCATCCCAATTCTCCCGCACTGTGGATATTGGTCATATTATTTCTGCTACAATAAATATTAAAGATTGCTCAACTTGAAAAATCTACTGATCAACAATTATTGATCCACACTGCCTGCATACACATAACAAGAAGGGAGGAAGCGGAGGCTGAGGAGTTAAATGACATGCCTGAAAGGTGCAGGCTATAGGATACACTATGGCTCACTTCATTGAAAGTGGGCTTTAGATGTTGCGTTACCTGGCAACTCTTACTTCACAGATGACTTCACCTATTACTCATAATAAAAATCTTCTTTCCAATGTGACACACTGAGACGATCACGATGGAGGCCAGGGAGAGAGGCTTGTGGAAATAATATAGTACCTAGGCCAAGCTTCACACAATCCCAGGTCACAGAAGAGGAAGGAAGGTCATTGCCAAGGTATAAAAAAAATGAAACACAGTGGGCCTAAATTATGAAGAACATTGGATGCACACAGCAAGACTTGCCTTTACACCAGTGTGCCTGTATGGTCCGACCAGTACCCTTTAAGGTCCATCCCCACTTTTGGGGGATGCCTCAAACTAGAAGTGCATCTAGGCTTGCAGGAAGGTGGAAAATCACAAGTGGTGCACAGTGCAAAAGAGTCAACATCACATTAAAAGTCCAACCTCCCACCCTTTATAACCACCCTTGTCATTGAATAAATCATTTATGTTCCACAAGCTCACTGTTTGGTTCAACTAGATTGATGCCTTAAATTAGCCATGAGAGTTAGAGGACTAGAAATACGCTTCTCTGCTTTCCATTAGACGTACAGGCCCGATCTCCACAGGTTTAGAGTTGGTGCAGTCCTTCTGTGGAGTAGAAATGGTTGTGACCCCTCCATACAGCAAAGAACACCCATAAAAATGTATCCTCTTCATCCTTTTATCTCATTTAAATAGTCTCTCTGCGAATTAAATTGTCAGCACACCTAATACCGTACTTTTCAGGGAACACTTTGACTCCACCCAACTCCTTTAATCGATCGGTGCAGACTTCTGCTACTATGCAAATGCCATCTTCTTCGTCAACCCTTTGCATTTTGTCTGAAATCTTGAAGTACGGTGTCAGTCACTTATGTGAGAAGATCAAGGATTTTACATGTGGAAGTGGGAGTAGAGGTAATACCAACAGCCCCCTATATGAATAATACACTGTAGACTAAGATATGGCATTTATTAGTAGTACGAAAGATGGTCAAGCTTGATGGAGGATACTGTTTGGTGCCATTCGGAATGTTGAGTTTGTCTATGTCTCCTCTAGGCTATCCATAGAGATGGCTTTTGGAAAAAGATAGTTCATCTACTGTCTCATGGGTGATTATTTTAGCTCTGGTACTTGGGTCGTGTGGAAGGAATGCGGTGATTATACCGCATGTTATGTGCAACCAGTTTCCTTGTTTGAAACATGAACACAGAAGCTGGTTTATGGTAGAGGCTGTGGCACATTTATAAACCGGTCTGGCTGTGGGTTTAGAGAAATAGCTGAATACATTAATTGATATATCACTATGGCAACGTAACTGGTGGTTGCCTCTAAAAAATCAGATGATCTGCCATGGCTGTCGAGGTCAGGATTGATAGACAGGTTAGAGAAGATGGTTACAGGAGATAGGGGAAGTATCTGGAGATATCTACAGACCTGGGATGGAATACATAGCTTTTCTTTTGCATTTATTATTTTGGTGTTACCTTCTTTACAGTAACTTATTTATGGTAGTATGTATTTGACTGTTCAACCTATGTTCATGTTGATATATTTCTATATATGTTTCTTTATATATGTTCTTGTTTTACCATATATTCTCTACCTGCAACTTGAGTAGGTTGGACGATTTCATAGATGCCGAATGGCGGGTATACTAAACTGAGAAACAATATTTTGGAAAGCATGGCCATTATGACAACCCAAAGAAAGGTAAGACAGTATTTTAGGAAAGACATGTAATTAATATTTTGGGTTTTTTATTTTTACCACACTGGAGTTAGCCTCTAGCAAGACACTACTAGTGAATAAACCGATATCCAACAGCAAACAAGACTATCAAGAACTTGTGGCTGGAGAAATTTATTTAGGATTGATGTAGACAATTCTTTATTTTAATGTTGTGACGCTCAATACATTTTGAAAAGTCAATGGATGAGTGCACATGGGCATTTACACCACTTTATTCATCCTGATGAGCTGTATTATGTTCAGCTTCCATTACATGGAACACAATGCAGTTCAGGTTGCATTTAAAAAAAAGGGGTGACTGATGAGGAACTCGAGGTCCTTGCTCGGGTGGGGTACACTTCAGTGATTGCCATAATTCCGACAATGGCAATCGCGACAAAAGAGTATCGTTTAGAATAATTCCGATAAGCGGGAAATCTAGACTACAAAAGACACACAACTTCCACGACAAACCTGCTACTCTTTCCGAATGCAGAAAATCCCGGGAGTTGGAAATGACGTCAATTAAAATGACGATGGTGAGATTTCCGGTTATATAGCAGCAATGCCAGGACCCGCTGCCTCTATAATGTATAACCCTTTATCCTAATCCTAACCCTAACCCTAAACTTAAACCTTACATTAGATTATAGAGGCCGGATGTTGTGTGTCTCTTTTAAAGTAAGTCTGGATTTACTGCCTTTTGGGATTATTGTAATTGGCATTCCTTTGTGGTGATTGTGATTGTCAGAATTGTGGCAATCGCAATCAGGACTACCAACACCATTCTCACATGTCCACTCTGAAAACACAAGGCTAATATTCAATGGAGTGTAGATGTATCCTATTCAAACATTCACCCTGAGGTGCCCCTATTAGCTGTGTGAAAGGCCCTTATGATCATCACAGGGATCAGTGATCCCTTATTTAAGTCTAAGTCATCTAAGCTGCACTATTCCCCATCAATTGCAGTCACTCATGCATCATTAGAGTCAAAGGGAAACAAATTGCTATGTTTGAATTTGAACTAGGTCTACCTCATATGCAATAGAATATTCGTTCAAGCCTATCAAGCTTCCTATTATCTCCCTTGTCCCGACTTTTACACCCTACTCCCCTAGTCAATACCACCCTATTTGTGTCTCTCTCTTTCCTTGTGTTCTCCTTCTACTATTCCATCACCCTCTGTACCTCTTGGTCTGCTTCCCTAGCCCTGTTTTTTTAAGCTCAGACCTTATTCTCGCTGGTCACTACCATCCCTCTCGCTCACTGTCCTACAAATAATTTGGTCTGCATTACCATGTTACCTGTATTTTTATTCATTCAGTATTCCTGGGCTTTGTATTTTGTTCTTCATGTATCATGTTGTGTGTCATGGATCACTGCTTTCTGTATCTGTCATGTACGGCGCTGCGGACCCTTTGTGACGCCTTATTAATAAAAGATAATAATAATAATAATAATACTGGACTAGGGGCCTGATTCATTAAGGATCTTAACTTGAGAAACTTCTTATTTCAGGTTCTGGACAAAACCATGTTACAATGCAAGGGGTGCAAATTAGTATTCTGTTTTGCACATAAGATAAATACTGCCTGTTTTTTCATGTAACACACAAATACTTGATAGCTTATTTGTACACTGAAATTTAAAAGTTGATATTTGTGTGCTACATGCAAAAAACAGGCAGTATTTAACTTATGTGCAAAACAGAATACTAATTTGCACCCCTTGCATTGTAACATGGTTTTGTCCAGGAGACCGAACTAAGAAGTTTCTCAAGTTAAGATCCTTAATGAATCAGGCCCTATGAAATCAGAAATCCATGCACAGTACACTTATTTCAGGCTAGTGTTTTAGACCACTGCTTTGACTTACAGAATACACATAGAAGCTGGGTAAACTTAAATTCTGCTTATATTGTATATCAATTGCCATTGGCTAGGAACATTCACATGTCGGCAAAGTCGCCAAGAACCAAAACGGCGCATGTTTCATTCAAAATGCAGTGAAGCTTAAAAAAAGCAATAACTTTTGCACAAATCCTTTCTCAGACCTGGGAGACAATTTGCTTTATTGAGAGACATAAAAGAGTTATTGTTTTCAAACATGTTTTCAATAAAATATACCTTCAAGGCCATATTGGATGCAATTTTCACTCCAATAGATTTAACACCGGTTATAGGTGTCACGGGGATTCTAGCGATAGAGAGGTCAATGAATGTTTCTATCGGTAACTAAAAGTGACTTGAAGATGAGCTGATTGAACAAGGCTGTTGCCATGAGAATCGGAGATATTACATCAACGCCATACAAAAATGTTGAGCTTTATAAACATTGATATGAATGTAATTTGAATATCGTACTAATATATGATTTTCATGTACAGAATGCATTCGAATCGACCTACATTGACCCTTTCTTTGATGTTTGTTAAGCCAATTCATTTATTTGTGTACAATGGCTTCTGTTTTTCTAAAATAACTGCTACATCTGTCCTCATATAACACTTTAATTATAACTTTCAAAATAAATTTCAGACTCTGCCTCAAAGCATTTTAGTTAGTACAAGCTGAGCCACTCCGTGAATGTCATAGAGTCTTACAGTGAAAACTATGTTGGTGTATTACTAGAGATATTAGATTACGGAACTATAATTGCACCATCTGTCGTTTAACTACAATGCAGAAGAGGCGTCCGACAGACTTGGAAGTAAATTGGAGGTAGTTGTTGTTGTGTTGTAGGTGTAACAGCAAACGAGGAAAGGCCAATCAGACGACTGCGTCCCCATTCTTGTGCATTTCACAATGCGACAGTCATCATTTATCATTTTTTGGGCCAAGTTGTTTGAATGGCCGTGGGGATAGTTGATAATGATGACTTACCTTCAGACTGGGATACTTACCATTGTACTGGGATCCTCTGTAGTGGTAAAGATGTCACTATAGGGTTTCCGATCTTCACCTTACCCTCAGCATCCACAACCCAAGGTATTGGCCATTCTGATTGTATCACCCACTAGGATTGGTCCAATATTTTCACGTGCTAATTTCAAAGTTGCTTTTGGTTCTTTCTAAAGAGCACATGTTGATATATTTTATCTGCATTGTGTACTTGAATGTGATATTGTCACGGCGCTTACCTGTCTCAGCGCCGATCCCCCGCCCCGTACCGCCGCACTTTCGGGTAGGTCTCGGCGGAGGTCAGATGATCTCTGGGCGGGGAATTCAAATCCTACTTTAACTCTGCTCTGACACACTATCTGTGTCAGAGCAACGTGTTACCTGCATCTGGCTGCATTTCCTGTGCTCCTATCTCCCTTGTGCTTTTCCCCTGTGCTGCTACAGACTTCTGTGTACCGAACCGGCTGTATACCTGACTACTCTCCTGCATCATCCCTGGTACTGCATACTGGACAGACTTCTGTGTACTGAACCGACTGTATTCCTGACTACTCTCCTGCCTCATCCCTGGTACCGTATATTGGACTGACTCCTGTATACCGATCCGGCTGTGTCCCTGGCTACCCTCCTGCCTAAACCCTGGTACCGCGTATTGGACTGACTCCTGTGTACCGAACCGGCTGTATTCCTGACTACTCTTCTGCCTCACCCCTGGTGCTACATCGTGGACTGATTCCTGCGTACCAACCAGCTTCCGCTCCAGGCTGCTATCTTCCAGATATACGGTTAGTGAACCTGGTCATCAGTTCCCTGTAGATCTGTCCGTGTCTCTGCCTGTCCATCTCATAGAACTCTCTCCTTACGTCAGTAGGCTAACCTGGGGGCCACGACCTGCGGTTCTCCGGCAGCAAAACCCACCCTGCCTTGCGGCGGTTCTTGGAGAAGAGCGGGAGGGCCGTTAGACTCCGCGCCCCAGGAAGGCCGGCATAAGTACTGACTAAGGTAACCTGGAAACCTAACAGATATATATTGTGTGTTTTCCATCTGTGTGTCTATTATCACTGCCTCTATGTGATGTGTAACGTATTTTAAGAGCTACTATTGAGCAAAAAGCAGTACTCTATATAAACCTACAGATAAGAGCTTGCACTCTAATTCATCCACCGGCTGTCCTATGTCATCCTGCCCTGCTGATCCAGAGTAAGCAGCCACAAAGAACCAGCCACAGTCACCAGCAAAGAGGTGCTGCAGCAGCTACATACAACACCCAGTAGTAGCCTGGATGGTAGCAGTAAGACCGAATGGCAGATTAAGTCCAAGCTGTTGGATATCGTATTCCTGATGCATGCAAAAAAGAAAGATAAGGCAACCTGTGACTGTACTGGAACTCTAGAACCATGGGTTTTCCAAGCCCTTGACAGGTATGGCATTCTGGGTATTCATTTTAACAACAGCTGCTTTGACAGCCCAAGCATAAAGTATTCACAAGGTTAGTACAGTGTCCGAAAACCAGACATCTACCGGGCCACTTCTTCTCCCAGAATCCCAAAAATGAAATAAGAGCTGTGAACATTTTAAAACAAAACAATCAAATAATTTGTTTTGGGAATAGACCACGCCCCGTCACCCAAAAAAACAGAAGCCACAGAAGTCCCATACTCAATAACCCTTTTCTGTTCAGTATCACCAGCTCCCAGCCTGGCATTGGACTGTAAACTACTGCATATTGTAGTTTGCCTAAACAGCTTCTTTAACACAACCTCCGACTACGGCAATTTTACATTCAAACCCAAATGTCAGACTACGCTGTGAGCCCCTCAGGATCATGTGAGGGGGTGTAGAGGGATCAGAGACAGCGGATAAACCATTTCTCCACAAATAATATAAGACACTTGTTTTTTTGTTTTTTTAATCAATCCCCCGTTTCACAGTTTACAAGGGACCGGGAAAATTTAGTCTGATATCCAAGAAAGTGTATAATGAAGGAACCGTGTGAAAGACCCCAAAATTCAATTATAATATGGATGAAATGCTCAAGGCAATTTACAATTTACTGCATTGGATTATTTTATACACACAGTTTGTTTAAGCATATATTATATGCATGAAAAAAAACACATCTGCACAGTAAAACAAAATGTTAATTAAAAGTAAGTAAAAATCTAATTCACCCTTTCATGTGAGCAAATATGCCCAAGTAGACCCATCTACTGCATGTACAGAATTTTATAACTTGCATCACTAAAACATGTGTATTGTACTGAACACGGAGGAGCTAGGAGCCACATCTCCTCCGTCCAGGGCCATCTTAACAACATTATGGGCACCCGGGCAAAGCAGTGCACCGGGGCCCCTATATGTGTAAAAAAAAAAGTGGTATATATATATATATATATATAAAATCACTTTTTTTTTTTTTTTTAAATCCCCCTTAACTTACATTTCAATTGCCCTGTCCTCCATGCTGTGCTCGCAGTGAATGTCAGGAGTGATGACGCCATCACGGGAAAGGGGACCAGGTAGTGAGCCGGATCGTCATCTGACCTGAACGGTCAGATGACCGCAAAAGGTAATTTTTTTATTTATTTTTTATAGGAGTCCTGCCTCGGGCCCCCTTGTCCGCTGGGCCCCTGGGCAACTGCCCATCGTGCCCAGTCGGAAAGTCGTCCCTGCCTCTGTCCCCTCTTAGGATACTCTACCCTTGAGTGTGGAGGTGGGGAGATTTGATTTGAAAGGAAGGAAATCGTATATTATTAATTATTGGCATTCAGAATTTTATTGAATCTATTCAAAATTCTTTGACAGCTTCAACTTCAAAACTTTAGGTTTTGGAGAAATGATGTTGCTTCATTTTTGATACGAGAGCAATATTGGGGCATTTTGATGTCAGAGCAATTTGGATACAGTCTTCAGCGTCCAATCGATTTCTCTGCTTTGTTTTTATGTTCGTTAGAGTGGAAAATCCTTGTTCGCAAAGGTAGGTTGTTGCAAAAGGCAGCAACTTTTTGACTGCCTCCTTATGTGCAATTTTGAATGCCTTTGCAGCTATTGACATCCAAAAATATGACGGATCTGCTTTGTTTTCAAATGCAATACCTGCTTCATTATTACATCAAAGCGCAAGAAGTGCCTCTGCCAACCCTTGATGCTCTTCTGGTACAACAGCAATTTCACATTTAAAGGGGTCTACAATCCAACTGACAGCATGTGAATCGGCAGCATTACCCCCAGGAATTTCATTTTTACCCCATTTGGGGTAATTTGCCTCTGTTCCCTGACCACTAACCTAAAGGTAACGTAGACCTGATTGAAAACTTGCAGTATCGCTCAACATAGGATGTGTACAAAAAAAAGAAGAGTTTTTATCAAATAGTAGGATGAAAGACTACGTCATATACAATGACACAACATAATGTCTTATTTTCATTGTGGTAGAAATGATCTTACACCCACAGCTTGTGAACGGCTCAATCATTCCCCCTCACCGGAGTAAGCAACGATTTCCTTTCACATTCCCGACCTGATCTGCTTTCTCCAAATATGATTTGACACCCCTGCTGCCGTTATTCTAGAAAATTCCCCAGTCTGTTCGTTTCTAATTCCCCTGCCGATAACATGTGGTAGATCTTTCTACTCTTCACTTATTGACCGTCACTCAAGATCATTCATTGCTGTTTAAATAATAAAGCGTTTTAATGATAAGGAGAAAATTAGCGGCTGACTATTTATCCAAGATAGCAGTTGACATTCTTACCTTAAAAGCATAGTAAAGCATTGCAAAGAAACCCAAGAGGGTAGATACAAATACCATGAAAGCCTTTTTGTTTTTGATACAGTAAATAAAATTATTCAGGCGCTTGTAAACAAATTAAATCTTAAAATTGTGCTTATCTGAACTGATTTTCTCCCTAACAGGGATCTGCAGTCTGTCAATGAATGCAAATAATCATTAGATATGATCGCACTGTTTACAGATAATCATATAAATGTTATTTAAGTTTAGCGAAGCCACAGTCTACAGTAAAATCGTGAGGATAATCGGGCAGTCAGTTCTCCGTCAGTGCGTTTCTGACGCATTTCTCCAACCACTTTTTTCGTAATTGGTTTCATCAGAGGTGAGTTTATGTCTAACTTATGCAACTCTACCTTAAACAGAAAATTAATTTATCTTAGAAGGCAACAGAACTCAGAAGTGAATATATTGAATCCATCCTTATTTTGAAGTGACATTTTATATTTACCTACTAATCCATCAGTTTATTTATATTGATATATTACTTTTTTTTTACATAAAACTGGTGAATCTTTTCTCCACACCTTTTAAAACAACTGTGACACCAATACAAATTTCTTGCTGGTTTTAATTTCTTTTGGTTGGTTCACTTCAAACTTTGTCTTTTTGGTGACTATCCATCCCTCCAACGCACACAACATAAAACAGTTATAAGAATATTATGTAGCTTGTCTGGCTTCTCGGGTTGATAAAGATGCATAGGAAAATATCTATGTATACTGGTCGGAAGACGTACACCTTCACATAGCGGAGGAAGACATTTTTTCTGATCCAGTATTCACTCTAACACTATACCAGGGACTAGTGTTATCACTGAGACATTAGACACAAAGGGACTTAAGTAAACTTGTACGTACACCCAATTTCTTAGCATTAACGTGATTTGGTGGTGGCTAAGTGGTTAGCACTTCTCCCTTACAGCACTGGGGTCTTGAGTTCAATTCCCAACCATGGCCTTATCTGTGAGGAGTTTGTATGTTCTCCCCGTGTTTGTGTGGGTTTCCTCTGGGTGCTCCGGTTTCCTCCCACAGTCCAAAAACATACTGGTAGGTTAATTGGCTGCTAACAAATTGACCTTAGTCTGTGTGTGTATATGTTAGGAAATGTAGACTGTAAGCCCCAATGGGGCAGGGACTGATGTGAGTGAGATCTCTGTACAGCGCTGCGGAATTAGTTGCGCTATATAAATAAATGGTGATGATGATGATGATTATGATGTTATGCTAGCATGACATTTCTGCAACTTTCATTCGTCCATGATAGTGGGGTGGGGGGGGGGGGTCAGGTAAATTTAATTCAAAACTAATAGCGAATGTGGTTTTCGGTATCAAAACAAATGTTAAAAAAAAAGTTTGTTGTGCTTACGATCTGGTTGTACCTGGTATGTCTCCGAGTATGCTTTATTTTTATTTTCAGTTTTTAGAGTTCATTTTCTTACGTATTTGTCTTCAACACAACATGAGCCTTAAGTCCCTCATACCTCAACAGTTATGACGTCACCCCAGTAACCAGCAGCCCATTGGCCAATGATAATCACCTGTTCTTCGTTCAGAACAGGTGAATGTATAACGTGACCTTTAGGCAATATGTATTTTTAATGTTAAACCTCATTCCTCCCAAAAACAAATTTGGTGGTGAACTAAAGGACCACAGTGTTTAATAAGATAATTTAACAGATGTTTCTCCTGGATAATTAGCAAATACTACCGGAGCTACAGTTCTTCCAGTTGGTGGATTTCAGGGTTAGCAATTACCTGATGCCTATAGTTCTCCTGTAAAGGCTGCATACTCAGCATTGCTGAAATGTGAGCTTGCCCTAAGAGGTCTCAGAACATATTTTAGGGTTGTTTAAATGCTCAAATTACAACTTTTACATTTCCAAAACGACATTATACTGATTTTAAAATCAATATATGTTCTCCACGGCTCTTTATACAGAATAAAATAGAACTACACGTATTGATTAATACTTGGATATACTCATACCTCCCAACTTTGTAGCTATATTTGAACTCGGACTGATTGTGAAAGGAATGCGGTCATGTCATGGTGGGTGTGTGGTCATGGCATAATGGGGGTGTGGCCATGTCGTGGTGGGCGTGGTTATGGCACAATGAGGGTGTGGCCATCACCCCTTGCCCTCCCTTCAAACCGCACATTCTGCGTGTGCCAGTGTTGAGCAGCATTATATGGATGTGTATATCAATTGGCATCAAGTAACAGAGCAACTCATAGTAACCATAGTCCTATCTGCATAAATGCATATTTTAAAGTGCTCTGAAAATAAAGTTTGCTTGTAGCGTACCTGTCACAAAACAAGTTTGACATCACCATAACCAGCCTGTCCCTCGTTTCTCACAAAATGTGGAGCATAGTACTTTTGATAGCCCTGTTAATGTTCCCCAGCTCACCAGAGTAGAAATGCAGTGTTTAATTACATGTGGCTAAGGGGACATTGTAGCCATGCCTATATAGGAGACTTTTTCACTATACGTTACTCATTGTAAAATTGTATATTGTTTATTGTATATTGTTGATATCGCAGTGATGCTGGTTTACTTTGTTCTTAAATTGAAGTCCGGTGGGTTATGGGTAAGGATCAGGTGGGGTCCAGGATGCAGGTGGGGGGGCTGTAACTGCATTCCTAGATCTGGAGGTGGGGAAGGCCAATTAGTATCCATTGTCTTCCACTGGACAAGCCCAGACATTTTGGCAGGAACACAGCAGGGGAGCCACTGTGGAAGGGCAGCTCATCTCCACTCCCCCTCCAACTCCCTGGTTCAGCACCCACCAATGTTTAAGGAGAGAGCCAGGGGTTTGCCCAGGGAGGGGGAAACTCTGTGGAAATTTGACCCTAGATATAAGGAGCCACTTCGGGGGGAGGGGGGGTGTTGATTCTGAGGATTGATTCTTGGAAGGTGCAGGGTGGCTGGTGTTGAGCTTATGTTCTCTACCAGAAGACTACATCTGCTGCTGTAAGAAATCCCTTGGTTTTGGATTCTACAAGTCATTTCAGCCAGGTGACTGTTACTCCTTTCTTAAGCTAGTGGGGTAAGGGACAGATAATGTGGTAAACCTGCCTGGCATTTATTTACTGTTTGTATATAATATTGTAGTGCTTTTATTACAATAAATGTATTGTTGTACTTTATAACTGCATTTACCTGAGTGACTATAGCAGGGGTCAGAGAACTTTTTTACCTTTTACCCCCAAATATATTTGCACACGCCGACGTTACCCCCTTGATTTGAAAGGAAGGAAATCATATATTATTAATTATTGGAATTCAAAATATTATTGAATCTATTCAAAATTTATTTGAAAGTTTCAACTTCAAAACTTCAGGTTTTGGAGAAATGATGTTGCTTCATTTTTGATACGAGAGCATCAATATTGGGGCATTTTGATGTCAGAGCAAATTGGATACAGTCTTCAGCGTCCAATCGATTTCTCTGCTTTGTTTTTATGTTTGTTAGAGTGGATAATCCTTGTTTGCAAAGGTAGGTTGTTGCAAAAGGCAACTTTTTGACTGCCTCCTCATGTGCCATTTTGAATGCCTTTGCAGCTGTTGACATCCAAAAATATGACAGATCTGCTTTGTATTCAAATGCAATACGTGCTTCATTATTACATCGAAGCTCAAGAAGTGCCTCTGCGAACCCTTGAGGCTCTTCTGGTACAACAGCAATTTCACATTTAAAGGGGTCTACAATCCAACTGACAGCATGTGAATCGGCAGCATTACCCCCAGGAATTTAATTTGGGGTAATTTACCCCTGTTCCCTGACCACTGGACTATAGGAACCTTAGAAGGTACTGGGTGGCCAGCGGATGTGAAGTGGGTAGAAATGGGCCAGATAAACCCAGTATTCTCACAGTACCCATTGCCTTAACACAGTAGAGACACTGAGGCACGAGGCACTATCAGTGGAACAGGCCACCTCTTAAACGTGGGAAGTTCCGATGATACAATCTTCGAGTTTCACTTTCACTTCGCCATACCGTGTAATAGCAATCCATACGGTACTTGTAACTTTACATTCCGCCAAATCTATGAATAGAGCTGGGGCAACAATGACACTGGGACAAGTTAAAAAAATAATTCCAATGGCAAAATAAGCAATTTTTCAATCACATATTAAGGTTGATGTGGCCAAGCAGTGATCAGCCGTGGTCCAAGCAGGTCTCGGAGGCTTAGAAGCCCGTTTTATTAAGAGCCTAGACCAATCCACTTATACTCTCAGACACACCATTCCTTATGGCCATTGCCTGAGCCTGATTCAATGAGACACTGAGGAGTAAGGCACTGTTATTGCACTAGGAACCATTGCCATCTCGGAGGCATGTAACACTATCAAGTCAAGAGGCACTACCGATTCACTAGGAACCAGTGACACCAGTGAGGCACGAGGCACTATCAATTCATTAGAAAGCAGTTACTGTGTATCACTGAGTCATTAGTCAACACGTGTAGGCGACAGCTATAGTTTATAAACCAGTTATAGATTACAGTTCACGGCTTATTCAAAAGTAGTGAATAGGTTGGAACAACACACCGAATGACCCCACGGTGAGTCTCTACTTCATTCGTTAATTACCGGTGACATTTGAAGAAGGTGTTGAAGGACTGGAAATTAATTAACACAGAAGCCGAGCAGCCTGTTTATAAATAGCAGATTTTCCCTTCTCACCTTGACTAAATGTGCTGTCTCAGTGTGAGATTATGTGTTTACTTGCTGATTTTTTTTCATTAGCGGCTCATACATACAGGTTTATTTTTACATTCCTGTCTTCCGTATGACTGATCAAAGTTAAAATTCACTCTACCCGTCTTCTACTGAGATCCAGATGAAGGGAGTGAGAGGTAGTGATTCCGCACGGAGCGCACGAACAACCAAATAAGAAAGGAAATGGGAAATTCAAGTCCTCATCTACAGGTAATTGCAAATATGCAGGATCAGGGTCAATATTCATTCTATATCCTTTTGTCTATCTACAATAAACTGCATAGTGTTGATATCTCTCTTTCATGCACCCAAACCTTCTTCGTATGTTCAGATTTCTATTAGTGTGATTGAGAGCATAAAGTAACCAGAAGGACACAAAGTTTAAATTTGGCAAAAGGTCCCAGTTTTATTTAAACAGACAAATGCGGTGGCGGAGAGAGTAATGCAAGTTAGCTAACAACTAATAGCAAAACCAACAGTGAAAGGTCAGATTCCCATCACACTACTGGTCCCAGGATATAATCCTTTACGATGGGCCGGAGCTAAATCTAGCGTCAGAGTGTCTACTCCTGGACCAACAATGACATGCACATACAAAGCAGGTCAAGGGATCCTCCACACAAAAGGACCAAGGGCTAGATTTACTAAGCCGCGGGTTTGAAAAAGAGGGGATGTTTCCTATAGCAACCAATCAGATTCCAGCTTTCATTTCTTTAGTACATTGTACAAAATGACAGCTAGAATCTGATTGGTTGCTATAGGCAACATCCCCACTTTTTCAAACCCGCAGCTTAGTAAATCTAGCCCCAAGAGTCAGGTTGCTTTGAAAGGGGCAGTGATCTGCGAACATTAAAGAAATCAAAGCTTTTCCGTTATATTTTATTTTACGCAACATATTAGAAAGTATAAACTCTTAGCTGTGCTCCTTTAAATATCATGCACATAAAAAGGAATGAGAAAATATCACCGATCCACTAACCAAACTAAATATTATTCCTATTTCTAGCTACCTCTAAATTAAACTGTGTTGTTTTTTAATCCACAAGGCAAAGTCCGGAAAAACTGCGCCCACTTAATGACCGCTGTGTCTCCGACACCCGTAAGCCGAATGATTCTGGCTCCGATGCCCATCTTGTGAGTCATCTGTTGTTTTAGCAGCTTGCCTAAAATACAAGAATTGTGCTGCTGAAGATTAGCAGACGAGGAGTAAAACCAGCTTCTGCCTCGCTCCAGCCGGACAGAAAATATCCGGCTGATGTGTAAAGAACAGTCTATTAACGCCCTCTGCACAATGGACTGACTCTGCATACTTCTAACACAGATCTCAGGAAAAACGCCTGCAATCCGCTTTCAAACATCAGATTCGCCATAAAAGGTCATAAAAGCAACTTGTAGGCATAAGTATTTTCCCCACATGCTGGAAAAAAAAATGGATTTCCATTATGTTTATTATGTTCAACAAATGATTACATCTTCCTCTGTTGCAGCGTTCACTTCAGGCATAATCCATGGACACAGATTAATAAACACAGATGTCTATATTTATCCAAGTGAGGGATACAGGACAACACGTTCATTCACACGTATCAACTTGTTTTATCACAGACATAAAAACTGCAAATTATCACTCTGTATTACACAGTACTATCACCCTTAAGCCTGATAGGACTAAAAATACAGTACAATAGCCACCAAAAGGGATAATAAAAATCTACAATGTACTGGTGACATGAATATACGCAAATACACTGTAAAATATATATTTGGTGAGTGGTGATGTCACTCCTGTAAAATATTATTATAACTTATCGTCAACTTATACACAAACAGCCAATCAGAGCGGTTTTTCCGCTCTCCAGCCAATTAGAAGCCAGCCGCTCTGATTGGGCAGCACGGTGGCTAAGTGGTTAGCACTTCTGCCTCCCAGTGCTGGGGTCATGAGTTCAATTCCTGACCATGGTCTTATCTGTGTGGAGTTTGTTCTCCTTGTGTTTGCGTGGGTTTCCTCCAGGTGCTCTGGTTTCCCCCCACACTCCAAAAACATACTAGTAGGTTAATTGGCTGCTATCAAAATTGACCCTAGTCTCTCTCTCTCTGTATGTTAGGGAATTTAGACTGTAGGCTCCAATGGAGCAGGGACTGATGTGAAAGAGTTCTCTGTACAGCACTGTGGAATCTGTGGCGCTATATAAATAATGATGATGATGATTGGCTGATTGAGTATTGCCTCCTTTTCAGTGATGTTACGAGTAAGTCCTCGTCCTTCTCATTTATTTTTTTTCCAACTGGACTACTAATAACGTGGTAAGTGAGGGATTTTAGTGAGTATTTATTTCAATTAAGATATTGCAAAATTCAAAGTGTGCACATGGGTTATTTTTTACTATTAGGCTCTGGGAGCCATGGGCATGCTGGTGCTTTTAGTTCTCTGCATGCTTTCTTTGACTATCTACCCGATCTCTTGCTTTCTTTTCTGGTGTTACACCAGAGGTCAAAGTGGAAATGTAGAAGTGGCGGTATAGAAAATGTATGTGAATGGAACTTCATAGTTACAATGAAGGCAGTAGGAGAAGTAGCAGTCTGGCATACCACCGTATACCCCCCACTACCACCACTGTGTTACACTATCCATCCCATGTGGCCTGGGTTGACCTCCTGTTTTAATGGTAACTAGCTAAATTGTTTGTACTGGTTGCTTTTTTGGGGGGGGGGGGGGGGGGCAGGGGGGATTTAAAATTTAACTTATTTAATTCTTCTGTTATTGTTATATTTTTTTAATACACAGTAAAGATAGGTGTTGATGATATCATCACCCTTAGCACAAATCTCTATACCAGACCTTTGGGAGCATAACTCTCCTGCATTTGCATCCCCCACCTCTATTCCCACACTAAATTTCAACCTCTCTGAGTCCGTCCCTCCCTTCTAGACTGCACGCTCTGACTCAGCTCTCTTTACTAGTGTGATCGTTACGTAAGTATGTCATTTTGCGGGTTTTGATTAAATTGTGCAAACTTGTTGTTTGTATTTATTTCTGTCACTTACTGGTTATTTTGTCATTTTCTTGTATGTTCAAACGGCCTATGTATGGCGCTGTGGAACCCGTGTGACTCCTTATAAATAAAAGACAATAATAAGATCCTGCGAAGCAGACTACTTTAAATTTCCTGCATCTCCAGGTGGCGTATCCACAGAATACTATTAATCTTTTGTCACAATCCTAAAATGTGCTGATAGATTTAGAGTTCGGAGGGGGCACATTCTTCCGCAACCCTAAATCACAGTGCAGTAGCTGCTCGGTATTTGTGTGTTGCATGCTAAAGCGGACATTATTTTCCCACCATGTAAAAACAAAAATTGCTGCTGCACTCTTTGCTGCACAACATGGTTTATCCAGGTGAGAATTTGCAACCTTCAGTCGGGCATTTGATTATCTCTGAATTACTGTGGGTCCTGCTAATACAAAAAAAAAATGAATGTTAGATGGGTTAGCTTCAGTGATGTACCGGGAGATCATGTGATTCGAGTGTCAAGGTAGGAGGTTCTGGGCAGTGGGGAACTCCCCATTAAGTATTAGAGATGAGCCGATCGGATTCTGAAAATTCCAACAGATCCGTGATTTGGGGTTCCGAGTAGATACAAAACAAGACTCGAATCTTTGCACCAAAATCGGATCTGCAAAACATAATTTCCTGGAAAATATGGAATCAAAATGTTTGTAATACAGGAAGTGTGTCATTGCACTTCTGGTCAATGCTTTCGAAGCTGGAATGCATGCTGCCGGAGTGTACATTTGATAGTGGAGGTGCGTTATTGCACCTCCTTGGTACATGTCTTAGGTACTCATGTTGTGCCCCAGAGTTTGATATATGTGCATGGTCCCTTTAAAAAGATCTGTGCAAGCCCAGGAAGCATAGGACCCAGGAGTTTCCCTGCTCCTACTGCTCATTGGTTCTTGCAGCTGTCAGTCAAGGAGGGACAGACTGAGAGTGAGATTACAGCCAAAATCCAGTGAGATTTTAGTGTGTTTGTGTGCAAGGAACTTTTGTGGAGAGGAAAGAAGTGTGATGAGAGGTGCTGTGCAAAGAAAACTGAAACAGAAAAACAAACAAGCAACAGGCTAGTTGGAGATAACAGCAGCTGCACTGACAAGTTTTCCCTGATAGCGCAGCAGCCCAGTGTGCTGGGGTGAGTCTATACACTATACCCTAAAAGAGTGGGACTTTGTACTGTTTGAGACATAACAGTAGTGAGAAACAAGATTATAGCTCTAAGTATAATTTTTCAGACCATATGTGGAACACCTGTATTATTAATCAGAGGTAGACTGAGTCACAGAATGATAGAGTCTGTGCAACAACGTGGCACTACAACATACTTGCGCACTCTTACAGAATGTCCGGGAGACTACCGAATTTCAGGTAGGTCTCCCGGACTCCTGGGAGAGTAGGCAAGTCTCCTGCATCCTGCAAATCGGCAGCCAAAATGACTAAATGAATCACGTCATTTTTTTTTGGTGTAGAGACTGAATTATTTGTCAGAACTTTATTTGGATTTGTAGGACTACTAGACTCATTCTATATTGGAGTATCATTTAAACACAAAACAGTAACTTTGTTACGGGAACCTTGTGACTATTGGATACCGTTTAGTTCTGTGGAACTACAGATCCCAGCCAGCCCCAGAATGTTATTTGTCCTATCAAAAGATTATTATGTTACAACACTATGGCCGGCAGATAAAGAGTATTAATCTGTGCAACTATTGTGCTGATAAAAGAGCGATCAGTTATTTACAGAAACTGCTTCATTTCGTCCATTTGTTAACAGAGTTAAGACTGTTTTACTTCACCTTAATTTCAAGTAAAAGACTGAGATATTGTAGAGAACCTTATCTTTCTCTGGTGTGACCACTAAGCTATCTGTTTATTGTAGTGATTTATATTTTTTTTTATTTTATGGTCTATGCTGAATGCATTGTCTACCCATTTGTATCGAATGTATTATTTCTAAGTTGCCTTTTCCACCTCTTTGATCCAGAAATAAAAGGTTAAAGGTTCTTGCTGTTGGTTGTTGAGTTGGGAGTTAATAAGTCCTACCAGTACCAGACTTTTGATGAATCATGAGCTGCAGCTGAAGACAATCTGGGATTGCATAAGGTAACTACATAGTTTTTTAATATCTGCCTTTTCTATCATTCTATGTGGTTGTCTTGACAAAGGTTGAAATGTAGAACCTCGAAACGCCGACTTATAATGTGAGATATGGAATTAAATTAAAAGAAAATGAAAGCAGAAATGGTGATTGTATCTTTTTGTAACCTGCTCTGTCACTAATTTTAAGCAGCCAGCTCGCTGCAGACTTTGGCAGAAATTAGTAAAAAATTTGGACAGTTGTGAAGATATCATTAGAAAATAGACTGTAAATGAATGTTAATGTTATAAATCAGTGATGGCTAACACTCCAGGTGTTGTGAAACTACAAGCCCCAGCATGCTTTGCCAGTAAATAACTAGCTGATAGCTGGCAAAGCATGCTGGGGCTTGTAGTTTTACAACACCTGGAGTGTCACAGGTTAGCCATCACTGCAATAAATAGTAATATAGGAGCAAAAACAGAAATCACATAATGTTACCTTTTTTTCCAAATTTTTAATTAAAACCAGATTCAAAATCTTTCAGGATTTTTGGGCAAAACCTGTAACAAAACCAAAAGGAGAAGATGTTTTAGAACCAAAACCACATCCAACCCCAGAATATGGGGGCCAGTGCACATTTCTACTAAGTATGCATCTAGCCCCTAGAGGTTCACCTCACAATAACAACTAGCTAATAATATGCAATGCTGTAAAATAGAAAAGAATATTCAAGTTACTTTGGCGCTCTGTAATCTGTACAAAATGGTCAAAAATGGTCCTAGAACTACTAGGTGTATTATAATCCCTTTATTTTTTTTTTACAATAGGGTGTACATTATTCTCACTATAATAACCTGAATTATTACCCATCCTGTGCTATGCTGTATATTTTCTCTTTGGTGCATAGAGTATGACTTCTAATCTAGCTTTGTATATGTAAAGAAAAACCCTAGGTTCAAAAAGGGTAATGAATGTTACACAAATGCTAAGTGTACTTACTGTTTTGCAAATAAATAGAAAGACAGTGTAACAAGGAATGGCACCGATTTTTAGATTAATTATATGCATTTAATGCCCTTTCTAGGTTGACAGCACTTTAATATAACAGAAGAAAGGAAAATGGATCTAGTTACCCAGGTCGTGGCTGCTTCCACCTTCATGGGAAGGTCGCGTTTAACATTAGAATTTAAATTGAAAGCAAACAAATAATAATCTTACATTTCATTTCTCTCCAAAGCAGTTGAAAGATGGTGAATTTTTTTTACATTTAAAATATCAATAAATGTAAATATACAGCAATATGCCAGCCACGGTGTAGAATAGGAAATGTGTGACTTAGCTGTGCCAAGTAATTCTAACATGGAATGTCATATCCAGCTGGTGAGGCACTATAACTGACAGTGGGCCCTGCCAGTTACGCCAGATAATACTGGGACTTGTATTGCCCTGCTAGCTGCAGTGATGTATGAAAATAAACAATCTGCTGTGTACGGTGGCTCAGTGGTTAGCACGTCTGCCTCACAGCGCTGGGGTCATGAGTTCAATTCCCGACCATGGCCTTATCTGTGAGGAGTCTGTATGTTCTCCCTGTGCTTGCGTGGGTTTCCTCCGGGTGCTCCGGTTTCCTCCAAAAACTTACTGGTAGGTTAACTGACTGCTAACAAAATTGACTCTAGTCTGTCTGTCTGTCTGTGTATGTGTATATGTTAGGGAATTTAGACTGTGAGCCCCAATGGGGCAGAGACTGATGTGAGTGAGTTCTCTGTACAGCGCTGCGGAATTAGTTGTGTTATATAAATAAATGATCATGATGAATATTTTCCATGTTAGATTGGCTGGTTGGCTCTACTGTATTGGTGTCCAGGTATATACAGTGATCCATTCAACTCACCAGAAGCAATATGGCTGTTCTCCTTTACAATGATACATTCCAATATACAAAGAAAGAATGAATTAAGAAAACAACACTCACATTTCACCATAATTTCCAAATTAGTGTTCGGGATCCAGGAGAAAGGATCCGGGGCAGCTACACGAAGTCCCTGAGACTCCTGGACATTAGAAAAGAGTACTATGCATTTCTCTAATCATATACAGAACATTTACAGGGGCAATAACCTCACCCCCACAAAATTGTACAAAGATGTAAAATTATTAAAGAATTGTTTAACTAAATACATATGGAATAATATTAACCAGGGGAACTAGCTTGAAATACCTCAAAACAAAGAGTTGGTTGGTTTGGGGGTTTTTAGCAATATTTTGTTAGAATCTTGCATTCATTTCCAGCAGCTTTAATTCTACTTTAAATTCTTGTTGCCATTTTGCATTTTTTCACAAGGGAAAAATGAAGATATATCTGACCAGCAGTAGTAATAAACTATAAATTGAGTATTTTTCCCAATATTAGGTATCTGGATGTTACAGGTATCATTGCTTAGTTGCAAGAGACACCGTTGTTAAGGTTACATAGAAATGGTATATTTTAAGTTTGGTTGCTCAGATGTGTTCGAGTAGATGGAGTCACAGACCTGTGGCACCATCCTCACTTGTGTGTCACCCCTCAGTGGTTGGGACAAACTTAATGGGGCTTCAATGTCTTCAGTCTGTGCGCTCCTGCTGTGAGCTCGCCATGGCCCATCGACTTCCATGTCTAAGTCTTATCATGCGGAGACGAGAGGAAGGCATAGCCAAGAGGTTGTAGATTATATCTGCCAGTGTCGCTGTAACAAGGAGAGAAGCAGTCACTTTATCTCCCATCACCAGCTCCTGCTATTTGTTATCACCCAGTTTATGTCAACAAAACAAAAAATGCCCATTATACTGTGGGAAACAACCTTGACGACACTCTCTGGATGGTGCGGTGGCAATGGTCAAACGATGAATCATTCAACTGGTCCCCTAGTCTACAGACAGCCGAGGCAGACTTTGTGTGGACAGCCAGTAGGCTTTGTGCCTAGTGACACCTATCAGTTCACTAGACACAAAGTGATTATCCGAGTCCTGGGTGTTCATGAAGTACTCAGTCCTCCCATCATCAAACTATCATGCATGCTCACTGTTACAGAGCTATATCCACTTGTGGGCACATATCTAAAGTGACAGCCACTAGGGGGTTTGGGCTTGGATTTCTGGCTTACCGTGGACAACCATTCCTGATTTCTGAGGACAATCCCCGTTTTAACAGGGCTGTGTCCTTGGCCTGTACCTTGGTCAGCTCCCTCCTCTCCATCATGAAAATTGTTCTGGTGTCAGCGTGTAGGTTCCTGATTGAGGGCCAACCTGGTATCATACATCAGTTGCTGTGATGTTTGGGTACACCCAGTTAGGTTCTAAGTAGAAATCAGTGACATAAATCTTAACATCATGGATGACAGTGAGCACCGTCTGGACTTTATTGGACACTGATATACCAGGACTCATCCATCTGAAGGAGGAGGGGGGATAGCAGCAAATATTGGTTAGTACAGATCATTAATCATCATAATAACCATCATCATCGTTATCATAGTTTAATTATAAGGTGCCACGGAATCCGCAGCACTGCACAATCAACAAAAAATAAACAGAAGAAAAAACAGCTAATTAAGGAGCAAAAGAAACAATAGAATCAGTAAAATCAATAGTAGAAGAGACAATAGAGAAAGTAACTACATTAGAAGACACAACTAGAACAAAAGGAATGCAGAAAACCTCAAGTAAACTCAGGGTAATCCCCAGGCGCCTAATAGAATTCAAGATGAATGTACTGTATTGTATCTAAATCACAAACAAACAAATGTAGATACAAACAACGTAAAAAAAGGAAAACCTTAGAATAAGGAGATAGGAGGCAGAGAGGGCCAAACTGGTGAGAGTTAACATTCAAGAGGATGCGGGAAGCAAATGTAGATGACAGGCAACTTAGCAACTTATTGGGGTATAACTAATGGGCATATTGAACATTATTACATTATATTACATTATATATTCTAATATTGCTTTGCTTACATGTGGCCATTACTACTTCTGGGTATCATAATGAGCGTTACTACTACTGATGAGTAACATACTGGGCATAGCTGCTACTGCTGTTCATATAATTTGAGATTGCTGTTATTAATGGATATCTTAATGGTCATTACTACTACATATAGATATATTATAGGGCTGAGCATTATCACGGTATGTCACATTTTGTTAGACATATTAAGTCTTAATTGGCATTATCTTTGGCATATAATATTTTGGGCATTATCACAAGCATTTTATAGCTTATTGGCCATTTTAAATGAATATTATAATTTTATGAGCACTATCATTGATATGATGGATTTAACTTATGGCGTATCAGGCTATGTTTTGGGAATTTCCTTATTCATCACCATGAGTTTCAAAGGCAGCTTTCCCTGAACGCCAGCATCAGGCCAAAAGGCAGCTGATTGGCGGGCTCGCCAATATATGCAGATTTGGGATATATGCCTAATCCCTCAAATGGGTATATTCCATTTTTCTTTGTTTTTTTAGGAAACTTATTATGTTTTTACTTTTTTTTTTTTTTTTTTTTTTTTAAAGAATCAATCAAATTATATATTCAGTTTAGACACTTTATTAGTGTTTTATGAATTACGATAGTTCCCAATTTTGGGATTAACAAACTAGGTAGGGCAAGTGGGTGTAGAATAGGTGGCATTTGTCACAATGACGCAGGGCGGTACAATAAAATTAAATCTGTAAAAACAGCCCTCAGACCAGAATGGTGTTGACTCTCGACTTTCGAGAGAGAGAGATTCTCATATATGAATTGTTAATTATAAAACTTGTTTTGGAGCCAAGGGGAAAAAAAATGTAAAAATACAGAGAGCTATTTACTAACATTGCTCAAAGGTGCAAGGGTGCACTAAGACCATAGCAACTAATATTGGTGAGCCATGTTTTGAAAACTGTTTCTCAAAATATTCACAGTTTCCATTTGGCTATGAAATATTGGACGTTTCACTGCCACAAAGAGCCTCATGTCTCAATGATGTAAGTCGTTTTTAGTAAATTTATAGGCTGTATAAAATAGCTGTCTAAACTGTGTGTCAGTGACAAGTGCCCTTTAAATAATAAAATTGTACAAAATTACAGGAATATAAACAATCTGGAAAGTAAATGTATCCACGGTGGCTGATCATCTGTGAAAATGTTAATAAATGGCATTGCATAATCGCATACAATAAGACAATGTATTAAAAAAAAATGTTCAGATTGGTGGAAGAATTTGAAAACTAATATAACAATGTGTTTTTTTTTCCCCCCAAACGGAAGGAAAATGCAAATTATATGCAATTACTTTCCATGGGATTATTACAAGCTAAATAGAGTATTAGGATTAATAATGGAAGAAACAGTTATGTAAATTATAGAACACAAGCAAAGGATGATAGGACGAAGCTCCAATATGACAGAAAGCAGAAAATGAGTTTCATAGCTGAAGAATCATTTGAGACCTGAGCAAGAAGTCTGGGGAAAATGTCAGGACGAGTTGTCAGACATGAAAAAGTAAATACCAAGAAATTAGAGGTCTGCTTGCAAGAAAATAATTATTAACCGTAACATATATGGATTTATTTTCCACCAGGTCACTGGAACATTTACAGCAACGCTCACCAGGTAGAGAAGATCTTCCTACCGCAGTAGCCCATCAGTTGCCTCCTTCTACTTCTATATTCTGCCCCCGGCCTCCGGATCAGTCCCTCTGCTAATTAGGAGGCAGGGGAGGTAGGCTGTAATCAAAGTTCTCCAGCCCTCATTAGCTCTTCCATCCTCGTTTAAATTCTTCAACAGTTTCTCCACCTGTAACGAAGATTCCTGCATATTCCTGCACAACCTGTGACTAACTTGCGCATTCCTCCACTACCTCATTATAATGGAGATACACAGCCCCCTTTTGGGCTTTTACAACCAGTGCTCAATTCATTATGAACTTTAGCCTGGGAATATATATTTATTTTTTTTCCAGAATGGTATTAAGTAGTCTTCATATTGTTTCTCTTATCAGGATAAGCCCAACCTTACCTGAACCTTTCTGCTCTTATCCAACTGTTCAGCCTTTATTTCCAGGTTCCCCCTCAAAAATGGGCTGAAACAATGAAGCTTTAGGGCAGTGTTGGCTAACCTGTGACACTCTAGGTGTTGTGAAACTACAAGTCTCAGCATACCCTTCCAGCAATAAGCTGCTATATATTGGCAAAGCATGCTGGGACATGTAGTTTCACAACACCTAGAGTGTCACAGGTTAGCCAACACTGCTTTGGAGTCTCTGCCTTCTGGCAAGGTCTCTCTGAAAGCACTAAGGATACAGTGGCATTTTGGAATCTCCTAGGACTTTCTAATGAGTTCATCGCCAAGTGTATTTGGCGTCCAACTTCCAATAACCTTTACTTACTTTCACTAAAGAGCCTATGTCTCTCTGCTTATGTCTCTCTAAGGAGTAGTGTATCCACAGGAGAACATTGGATCCATGTTTTTATTGCAGAAATAATGTTCATTCTGGCATCCCATGTGCTCAGAAAGGAAATTCGAACATCTAGCTGAAGCCAGATAGGTCATGCTAGAAGAAGTTTATCTCTCTCCCGTAACTAACAATTCACATAATTTTTCCGTAATTGTGAATGTCTCTTGACAACACAACTTTCTCAACATTTGCCTTCCTGGATTTATGAGCAACATGAAGCTTTATTGAATATGGTCACATTGAAGAACTTGGAATTTCCACAGTACCCAAGGAAAAATCTTTGACTTGAGCTGCAATTAATAGTTCTCATCCCTGAAGATTCTATTCAGTTCAGAACTACAACTCTTACCCTTCGAGTTGATGCTTTACACAAAGAGCTACTTCTTGGTCTTGTTGGTATCTTCTGTACATACTTTCCTAGAGGTCCTCTTGCTTCACCTCTAGCTTGGAGGAGTTTGTTCGCCTTTTCCCTTGCCGTTTCCGCACCGACACTTGGTGCAGGAGACAGGCGCCTGTGCCTCCCCCACTCATCTGTCGGCGGTCAGTGTGCCTGACCGCCAAATCTCCATCACCCAATCAGGGTGCATCTTACTGTTTATAGAGCATCCTCTGACACCTTTAAGGTGCCAGAGTATTGGTTCACTCCCTACTTCAGCTTCTGCTGTTACTTTTGATCCAGTGTTCTTCGGTTCTAACTCGGCTTGCTTCCTACTACTCTCCTGTGTTACGCGTTGGTACCATGTTGCTGGGCTGGTTTGATTATTTGGCTTGACCTGACTACTTTCTGGATCCTCCCTTTGTGCCGCTCTGCTTGTTTGGCTTTGACCTGGACTGTCTGACTACGCCTGTCTACTACTAACGCTAAAGCGGTGACTGCCTTGGAGAACCGCGACCTGCGTACCCTCTGCAGCTAAGCCCAAACTCCCTTGCGGGGGTCCCTGGTGAATACCGGGGTATGTTAGATTCCCTGCCTCCCTGTTCAGTTGCGCTAATACCGGTTAGCGGCCATCTCTGCAATTCCGTGACACCCCTCTTTTTCATTGATATCCTTGCAGTTGTATCCAATAATTTATCCTCAGTAATCTGTTTTCTAAGGGCAATGCTGGTGTCCTGCGACCCTATCATCCAAATAATGGTGCCATCAACCTCTTGGCTAGTACAGTATATATTTATAGTTATATACAGTATAATTTTATTTAGACACCGCCTGGGTTGTAGGAACAGATGAAGAACCTGGACAGAGGTTTAATTTGAAAATCCACCTCTCCGGATATTGCAGGTTTTAACTTTATTAAGGAAAGAGAAGAGCGCACTTAAAGACTGTGTAGACTAGGAAGGCCTTAACAAAACCACCAAAAATGTCATCCTCTTTGTTTGCTATCTGAGCTTTGTGATCAAATCCACAAAGCTTCAGTTTTCATAAATCTCGATTTACGTAGAGCTTATAACTTAATGTGGATAAAAATGATGACTGGAAAACCGTTTTTAACATGCCCTTCAGCCCTGGCAATGTACCTATAATATTACTGTTTCTTGTCTTCTATATCATTTTGTCTTAATATTTTTTGACAATATATATATTTCTTAAACAATATTTTTTTTATTGATTTTTTGCAAAAGTATAAACAATGCAGGTCTCAGAGGCGAGATATCTTCCTGGCCTTATATGCAGTTTTCGGTAGCACTGTTTTTTACTTTATAAACTAGCATTGTTTCAGAATAACGCCATTAAATGATTACCAGGAGACTCTGTTCAGCTTCAAAGGTGGCTCCAGAGGTAATATTAGAATCTTGGATCCATGGATAAATATGCCGAAGCTATGAGACGAGAAAGTGTGGGTCCTTACATTTTTAAGATGATTGAAGTGTTTTTAAAGAATAAAAACTGGGGACGATTGGAAAGCATGCAACAGCTTTAGAAGGACATTCATTTCCCACTGATTAACCCAGCCAATAATGGTCCGCAACAACTCCCCCCCCCCCCCCCCCCCCCCCCCCCCCCACAATCTGTTTACTGAAAAGTTGGAGCACTTTAAGTGCCGCAAATTCTTCAAGTCTCAAAGTGACATATATACCAAGATATTTAAAGTGTGTCCACCAAAATTAATCCATGGCCCTCAGTTTCTTTTTACCTTTTTGGCCTCCTCATCTGAGCTTCTGACTGTGGAGTCTTGTGGTTCATTTGCAAATTGCTAAAGACCCAATTTAAATGGATTGCTGTTGGGCCCACAGACATAAGCCACCTTTGATCCCTATGGATTAGAACCATCTGTGTTGAGCCTGACTGTCAAGATTTTACATTTTGTGTTAATTAATGTAAATTAAGTATATGCACCAAAAATGAACTGCAATCCATGAGCTCTTTGCCTGACTTTTACCATAATGAGGGAGTTTGTCAACAAAGGTGGAAATTTCCCTTTTAAAAATGCTTTAGAGTATAAATCTATTAGTCTAGGTGCTATTTCCTCCAAACGTCCCTCTAGACCTAGGATTTCACAGGTTGTGAGTAAATCCATAGATGCTGCAACCTCTTCAAGTGTAATATTTGCTTCTAATGCTAATGAAGCATCTGGTGTCATTGTTGGTAGTGAAATATCCTCAGTGAGGATCAATATAATCTTTCATAAAATGCTCTAACACATTTCTTGATCAAAATAGCTTGGGTTACTAATTGGCAATTGTTAACTCCTAACTCTGTTATTGCTGTATTGACAAGCTGCTCTCTAGAGAAAAGCACCAGCATTTTGCCCACTGGTCTCTACTCTCGAACCATTTGCGCCTCACATAGAATAAATCTTTTTTTGGCATCCTCTTGGCGTGTGTTTGCTTTGCCTCAATTTGGGCTTTATATATATATATATATATATATAATATATATATATATATATATATATATGACAATGGTGGATCTGTGTACTGCCTTTCCAGCTTTTTAACTTTTACCTGGGTTCTATTTCTTTCGTTGTTTTTATTATAAAGTGATGCTTCACCATGTTGCCTGTGGTAGAAGGCGTCAAGCCATCTCATTATATCCCATTTGAGGTTGTAGCCATATTATCTGCAAAGATGGTGGCTTAGTGGTTAGCACATCTGCCTTACAGCACTGGGGTCAAGAGTTCAATTCCCGACCAGGGCCTTATCTGTGAGGAGTTTCTATGTTCTCCCTGTGTTTGCGTGGGTTTCCTCCGGGTGCTCCGATTTCCTCCCACACTCCAAAAACATACTGGTAGGTTAATTGGCTGCTAACAAATTGACCCTAGTTTGTGTGTGTGTATGTTAGGGAATTTAGACTGTAAGCCCCACATTGAGGATGGAACCTTCAAACCCTGCTCAGGTTTGGAATAATTATGTCTATACGGAACAGTGATGCATTAGAAGAGGAATGACGAGAGAACATTGTTCTTGTAGCTCTCCAGATCTCAGTGAGATTTAAAGTGCTAGGAATTTTGGTTACCACAGGACCAGGATCTCCTAATTTCACCCTTCTATGCATTCTACCCAGCCTGGCATTTAATACTACGATCATTATCAGTAAAGGAAGCATTTCAGCAAGTTTTAGTACAACCTCATTAATCAGGTCAAAGTCAAAGCAGAGGACAACGCACATTAACCAACAGCAATTTAGTGCCATTAATATTGCATTTCGATGATCACATATCTGCCCTTGAAATCCAATTTAATAGCTATTGGGGAGAAGGAGACAGAATTGCTAATTAAACTTCATACTCCCCTGGCACAGGTAGAGTATATGGAATGGTAAGTTAGTCTATGCTACTTCCCCATTATATGAGTTTCTTGTCACATGTGTATATCAGTTCTCAACCTCCTGACATAATTAAATATCAATGTTTAATTTGTTTCATGTCATGGACATTCCAAGAGACAAGTGTTTTAGCTGGAGCAGTCAAAATATTATAGCCTTGTCCATAGACAAATCTACCCATATACAATGTATGCAAATGACCTGTGTTGATGTGTTAATGCTAGTATGTGCAGTGTAGTGAGACGCATTAACCTATAAACCATATTGAATTCCCAACCCCCTCCAACCTCCCTGATTCTCCCTTCAATTGGAAGATGCCTAATTCCATTATCTGAAACCTTTATGAGGTGTTACACAGAACTATACGTTTTAACAACCTATAAAAGGCCACCGCTGTTGGCCGTGACCTTGTTGAAGGGCAGAAAAATATATTAGTAGACAATATTTATCCCCCCCACCCATTACTTCCTGCCTAGTCGTATATAATCAAACATTATATGGGACAGCCAAAGCTTGATTTGATTGCATACATGTACATAATATTCATGTGCGTGGATTTTGTTTGGGTAGCTGAAGAAAACAGCTTTGTCACTGTTCATTTCACTTTTGGTGGGAACAACATGGCAGAGGGAATATGAATAACTCTAAGACACTTCTTCCCAGTGAAGAAGGATGGGTGTTGATGCTGTATCAAAATGGAAAAGTCTGAGGGAAAATGATAAGCTGCCATTTTGTTATTGGATCCTGCCTGTTTCCCGTGCCAGCATAAGGAGCTACTTGAGAAGAAGGACGACAAACGGGCTTGTGGATGCTTCTGCTGGTCCCTGCTTGTTTTGGAATTCTAAGGTGTCTCAAGGAATTTTTTGAAAATCACCTCAGAATCAAATATTTCCACCAGTAAAGATTCCCATCAGCTCTCTGAGATAGTCCCCCCAAACGAAGGTTATTTCTGCGTAGCCTGCTTTTCATGTCATCTAATTTGTTTTGGTAAGAGGACACCCGTTTTATTAACTCCATATCAGATTCCAGGTTTTTCACTTCTTTGTTCCTCAGGGTTTGTATGTCATATCTTATAATAACTAGTCTTCCTAGACATGTCCGATTTTATTAGTGAGCATTATTTGGTATTTATCAATTGGTTTCAGTAAATGTACTACTTGTGGCTCACTGTCGGGTGCTGATTTTATCTCAGCATGTGCATGTAGCGGGTGCATGTTAGCAAGTTGGCAGCAGTATCTGGCTGAATTGGGATAGGGCTCACAAATTTGAAACTAGCCTGGAAGTCGCGTCCGAATGTTGGCCTGGAAGTCGCGTCCGAATGTTGGCCTGGAAGTCGCGTCCGAATGTTGGCCTGGAAGTCGCGTCCGAATGTTGGCCTGGAAGTCGCGTCCGAATGTTGGCCTGGAAGTCGCGTCCGAATGTTGGGTCACGTCCGAATGTTGGGTCACGTCCGAATGTTGGGTCACGTCCGAATGTTAGCCTGGGGGCTACGCCCGAATGTTAGCCTGGGGGTTACGCCCGAATATTAGCCTGGGGGTTACGCCCGAATGTTAGCATGGTAGTCACGTCCGCATTTTTGCCTGGCGGTCACATCCAAATGTTAGGTCACGTCCGAATGTTAGCCTGGCGGTAACGCCCCAATGTTAGCCTGCCGGTCACATCCTAATGTTAGGTCACGTCCCAATGTTAGCCTAGTGGTCACATCTGAATGTTAGGTCACATCCGAATGTTAGCCTGGAGGTTACGTCCCAATGTTAGGTCACGTCCGAATGTTAGCCTGGGAGTCACATCCGAATGTTTCCTGGGCACGCTGACCACTGCTTGAACTAAAAATTCAAGTTCAATGTTCACCTTCGAGGTCAGGGTGGTAGGGGCAGTTAAACTTCATGGAACAAGGCCAAAAATTAATATCGCTCCATGAACAAGCCCACAAACTGGCCAAATTGTAAACTAGTTTGATTAATTTGAGAATTTCTATCCATTATGTGCTTCAGTGTTGTCACTTGTTAGTGAATTGATTGGCTGCATTCTCATTATACTAATTCAACGCACTCATCTTTTAGGTATAGCCAAAAGGTGCAATTCACCGAATGTACATTGTACAAAAACTGGGGGGTAAATGTATGAACCTCCGGATTCTTCATCTCCGGCGAGTTCAGCGTCTTCAGCGCTCAAATTTAAAGCGGCGCTGCCTTGTAAAGGGAAGTTTCCCTTTACAAGGCAGCGCCGCTTTAAATTTAAGCGCTGAAGACGCTGAACTCGCCGGAGATGAAGAATCCGGAGGTTCATACATTTACCCCTGGGTGTTGCAGATTGTGGTACAAATTTTAGATTATTTTAAATGGTCATTTCTGGATCTTTCTAGCACATTTTCCCTGGTGTAGACCCCACTGAACATTCAAGGCACTAGAAGAATTATTTAACAAAACGCAAAATTGAGTAAAATAACACAATAAAAACAAAATAATCTGAAAAACCGTGAATATCTTATTGTGGATGCTAAGAAAGTATAACAGTCATCGCTAAAGAGGAGGTTAGAAACATAATATCTTTAGTGGACGCCAGGGGGTAAAATCCCATAAACATTTATAGATCTTTTACTCTCAGAAATTGAAGTACTAAAGATGGAACAATTAAAAATCTCATTCCCAATACATCTCAATTTTAGCAATTTTATTTAGAAAAAAAAGAGAACTTTTTTTCAGCCAGCCTAATGCAATCTGGTGCTGATGTCTAACTGGAAAATAACTTATTTTGAAAATAATGCATCTTTTCTAAGTGTTTGAGTACATAAGTATCTTGTGTGTCTGTTTTCAATCCACAATGTAATCCAAAACTAAGGATCACTTATCAATATGCCAAGAGGGCACTCAGATGGTTGTTTCTAAGATGGAGATGTAGCATAAAGTCTTAAGGAAACAAGAGTATTTGTAGAAAGTAACTTTCTTTACAGGACTTTGAAAAGAAATTATTATTATTATTATTATTATTATTATTATTAATTTTCATTTATAAGGCGCCACAAGGCGTCCACAGCGCCGTACAGAGACAAACAAATTACAATACAATGGGAGACAGCACAGTACAGTAAACAGTAAGCACAGCAACTCAGTAAGCTCAATGCACAGCTAGAGAGGGCGGGGAAGGGGGAGGTAGGATCCGCAAATGACGGGGCCCAAGAAGGAGGGCGCGGAAGACAGGGAGACCCCCAGGGGAGGAGGAAGCGAGAGTGGACGTGCAGTGGAGCCTCGAGGAGGAGGGCTAAGTAGCTGGAGAGCAGAGTTAGAAGTGGTGGAAACAGGAGGAGAGATGGCCCTGCTCAGAGGAGCGTACAATCTAAGGGGAGGGGTGGACAGACAGAGAGACACAGGGGAGAGAGGGAGAGTAGGGGGACAGAGGCAGAAGATAAGGTAGGAAGTTAAGTGGGAGACAGAAAGGCTTTAAGAAAAAGGTGGGTTTTTTAGGGCCCATGTTTAGGTGTGTTCTCAATCTGTGAAGTGCAGATTGAGAACATTGTAACATGGGATAATAGACGTACATGGGTAGTTGGCTTGTTTACCACTGTGGGAACATGGTACAAATAGCTATGTCCCCAATCCACAAAACGGAGAAGGTATTTAAATGACTGTAAGCAGATTGTGCATGTATAAAGTTCCTATTTTTGCCAAGCCACCTACCCATGTAATTCTTTCTGTACCTAATCACCCACTGAAACACTAAATTGTTCAATATTCACTCCAGATCAATTTTAAGTTGACATGTTTATTAGAATATTTAACAAGCTTCTCACAAGCATATTCAAATTAGAGATGCTCAGGCTCGATTCCTCAAGAATCGAACACACCCGAACTTAGGGGATCGAGTCGGCTCGGTACTCTCGCACGCCCTTTGGAATCGAAAACGAGGCAAAACGTCATTGTTACGTTGTCAGATCTCGGTAGTTTTGAATTCTTTTTTAAGATCCAACATAGCGGGGGGTGGGAGGGAGGGCTGCCCCAAGGACAATTCCATCTTGCACCATTTTTCTTTTCTGCCACTGCTGTGTGCCAATGTGTCCTAGATGTGCTAGGAACTGCCGTGTGTTTGTGTCATTGCTCTGTCGCTTACCATCCAGCCAGGTCGCTGCAGTATTTGTCCGAGAGTGTATGTAAATAATATTGTGACCTGTGATGTGGTCAAAATTTACTGTAAATGATTTGAAATTAGTGTTATTGAGGTTAATAATACTGTAAGAACAAAAAAAAGAGGAAAAATATGTGATTTTAGCATATTTTAGGATTTTTCCTAAAAAATCCAAAACCAAAACACACGTGGGCGGTTTTGCCAACACCAAAACACGAAGCTAATCCAGATCCAAAACCAGTTCATGGGGGTCAGTGAGCATCTCTAATTCAAATACAAAGTAAACCTTATACACCAGATATTTTGCCTAAAGCATCTGACGAATCCATTAGAATATTCATAATTACCCAGAACTCACTTTATCCATTGTCATTTCATTCTTGTCTCTCTCAAAATGAGGAGGGGGTGTAGGGATCTTCTTACATCTGTGAGAAAATGATTGCCTGTATTTAATCTTCCAAAACAAGTCTAAAATGCGAACTCTCTTTCTGGTGCCACATCTAAAATTCAGAACCAAAACTGGTGCCAAGTCTAATAGTCAGACCCATGTCTTGTAGTATAGTTACGTATTTCAGCTCTCCCTGTTAGATACCTCCTACTGTGTCCCATTCACGGCATTGTCAGTGAAGAGCAGGAAACCGAGCAGCTATCGTCCAGTTATAAAACTGGCTGAGAGTTGGTGAGGTTCCAATGGAAAGAGTAACTCAATGCAGGCCAAAATGCAGCAAAAATTGGATGATTTCTACTTAAGACACCTTTCAAATGTAGTTCAGAAAAACTTCAGGGGTGTTGCTATTTTCTCAAGATAAACTACACAAACCTCTCTTGGCTTGCAGGCATGCTGAGATTTGTAGATCCACCGCCGTTGAGCAACACTAGGTTTGCCGAGCCTGCCCAATAACCATATGATATGTTGGCGATGGCAAAGCTGTAGATATAACCTCACATATTGCCCATACTTGCCTACTTTCTGACTGAGGAGGTCAAGGGGCACATTCAGGGGGCCTGGTATAGCGAATCGCATCACGTTGCCCCCCGCCCCACTCCTTCGCAGTGAAATGCAGAGATCGTGTCATTGAATCAGTAGGGGCAGGGATAAATTGACGTGATTTGCAATCAAACCCGTCATCAATGTCCCCCACGTTCCGCCCACTTTGTCTGGGAGAGGTACCCGAAGTTCGGGAGTCTCCCAGACATTCCGGCAGAATGGGCATATATGTTATTGCCATGTGCAATCTCTCAATGATTTATTTTGCTTGATATTACATATGGAGTTGTCATATACTATAATGTGCAAACATTCAATGATTTATATTGCTCCATATCATTTATACCAGCAGAGAAATGTTTAATTCTATCTTTCAAACTCCTTTAATCCCGATACACGGGCCCCAGTCTCCCCAGCAAAGGAAAAACCGCTTAACCTGTCTGAAATGACATCATTGAGTCACAGCTCTTCAGTAATTGTGAGAGAACGAGCAGAGATGAAAATGAGGTGCGAGACTTAACACCATTTACTCAGTATAATTTCTTCATCTAGTCTAGAGTGTTTACACTACATGTATATATGCCAGACAGTCTCAAAATCGCACGTTGACATCAACACTCTCTGATTCCACCTGCACGATTCTCTCCACAGACCATCAAATCCACCTTCTCTCTGCAAAAGATACGATGACACTACAGCCTAAATGACTGACGGGAGCTTGCTATGTTAACCAAAATATTGCACAAAGAGTTAGACGAAATTAAATTCTAATATGTATTTGGAAAAACCTACAGTACTGATTAGTCAGAGATTTCATTTCTAAAATAAGAGTTGTAATCAAAATCTGTTCTTATAGTACAATATGTGTCGACTGTTGACCTCTATTTCTCTCTTTCTGTATATTGGGTAAACTAGAATTCTCAGCATATATTCTTATTCTAAGAACTTTTGGGGGTATATTTACTAAGCTGTGGGTTTGAAAAAGTGGAGATGTTGCCTATGGCAACCAATCAGATTCTAGCTGACATTCTGTAGAATGTCCTAAATAAATGACAGCTAAAATCTGATTGGTTGCTATAGGCAACATCTCCACTTTTTCAAACCCGCAGTTTAGTAAATCTAGCCCTTGGGGGTTTTTTTGCTGAGAATTAGATGATGCTCATTGCTGAATGCAACATGCCGGTCAGGTAGTAATGACTTGGTCATTTTCCGAAACTTGATGCCAAGTTCTAGAAACAAATCTGCAAGTTTTCTAAGGAGTACGGCCTTATCGATCCAGTACCCAAGCAATATGAACTTGTCACTACGCTTATAAACTATCATACCAGCGATTTGTTTTCTATCAAAACCCCGATAACCTTATTGTAGGAGATAATGTTCTTATGCGGATGTGTTGTGCTTCCAAATCTGTCTTAAAATCATGTCAATGATCTCCACTATTAAACTGCAGCTCACTGAGTGACATCTATCTAGTAATCCATGAGCACAATGTACAATCTGATTCACTACTGATGACCCACTCGTTGGTTTGGTACTCAAACGAAATCTGTTCATTCACACCTGTGACTATCACCAATACACCCAACAGTAGAATCAGGAAAACCCTCTCTCTCAACTCAAAGGCAACGACTGGTGATTATTCACACACCAAGAAAAAGGAGACAAGGCAATTGGCTGTTTATTAATTGCCCTGTCCACGGGAAGGCCAGTAAATCAATGGATAATGAATAGGCGAAGAAGAACTTGCCCTCAGAGAAGTTAAAGTGGCTTAAGTGACTGTTGCTGTAGAATATGTCAATTAGAAGAATTTGGTACAAAGATTAACTCTTTTGGCAGTAGTAGTTATTCCCACGTCACAATCCACAAGCACAATACCCAGGATGTGAAAGAAGCTTAGCTGCTTTTGAAATTTATAAATATATTAGCATTAATGAAATTATCCAGCAGCTATACCTTTGCCCAATACTATCCGCTAACAATGATTAGCTTTAAATAATTTTTCCTGAACGAAATGAACACATAGTGTATGGTAGATAGTGAATTAATCTAACAGAGGACAGCATACAATCCTAGAGCTGACGGAGGCAAAGATTTGTCTGCCTGTGCTCAAATACTTAATACTAAATATATATCTGTCCTTTTAAATTTAAGCATCTTACAACTATGTATACTTGTGATGCAGCCCAGCAGCAAATAACAAATGACAAATGATAATCGCTCCTGACGGATTTATAAATGCAATTAATAACAGAAGCTGAACCACGATACTTTAAAATATCCGTCAAGCTGACGCCACAAGACTCAACAGCCGTAAGACTCGAATTTATGTCAATTACATAATGGTTACCGTAAGAAGAGTTAAGCAGTATATATAGCATATCAGGATATATAAAAAATCATCGGAAACCAAGTGCTACGATTTAATATAGGTAGAATAATTTTACATAGTAACATAGTTGATGAGGTTGAAAAAAGACACCAGTCCATCAAGTTCAACCTATTTTGGATCTCCTGCGATCCTGCACTTATATTGAAATTTATCCAGACCCAATATTGCAGTCTTATTTTTACCCTATATCCACTACTATCCTTCATTTTAATTAACGGTCGTATCCCTGCATACACTTTTCCGCCAAAAAATTGTCTAACCCTTTCTTAAACACATCTATTGAATCTGCCATCACAACCTTCCCTGGCAATGAATTCCATAATTTGACTGCCCTTACTGTAAAGAACCCCTTCCTTTTCTGGTTGTGAAAATTCCTCTCCTCTAACCTTAGGGGGTGACCGTGTGTCCTGTGTATAGTCCTTGGGGTAAAAAGTTCCCATGAAAGCTCTCTGTATTGACCCTTAATGTATTTGTACATAGTAATCATATCTCCTCTTAGACGCCTCTTTTCTAAAGTAAACATGCCTAAACTGGCTAACCTTTCCCCATAACTTAATGACTCCATACCCTTTATCAATTTTGTCGCCCTTCTCTGAACCCTCTCTAGTTCCAAATTATCTTTTTTATAGAGTGGTGCCCAGAACTGTACTGTATATTCAAGATAAGGTCTTACCAACGATTTATACAGATGCAAAATTACACTGTCTTCCCTTGCATCTATGCCCCTTTTTATGCATGCCAATACTTTATTTGGCCTTGCAGTTGCTGCTTGACATTGAGCACTATTGCGAAGTCTACTGTCTACGAGCACTCCCAAATCCTTTTCCATTATAGATTCTTCTAAATTAATTCCATTTAATTTAAAGATTGCGTTCTTGTTTTTGATCCCTAAATGCATAACCTTACATTTATCTATGTTAAACCTCATATTCCATTTGGCCGACCAATCCTCCAGTTTATTTAAGTCCCACTGTAGAGAAGCTACATCTTGCTCTGATTTTATTACCTTACAGAGTTTAGTGTCATCTGCAAAAAAAATTTAAATCCATTGCGCTTAAAATGTACAAGTATCGGAATGCTGCAACAGAATATTAGTATTAACGAAATATTTTACAGCCAAGTAACCAATTTACATAGACAACTGATAATAGATGCTGACCAACGATATTTCAACAAACGAGTGAGGCTGACCATATTACCAACAGCTGTATGACTGGAGTTTAAGCCAATATCTCTATAATATCTTGAAATCCGCCCCTTGCTTTAAATTGATAAGGTAATCAAATACTGGAGTGTTGCAATTTGATTAAGCTCCCCAACAAGGGTAAAAATATTCATTAAACAACAGTGGGAGCTAATTGAAAATAATATCAGTTGAACAGGTGATACTGTAAGGTTACATATTCTATCCTATAGACAAATATTGATATTTTACATATCTATTTTGATCATACGTATAAATATGCACAGCAGATTTATATATGCTGAACTGCAGTAAACCAAACGTGTTGATGATACAAGAGTCTACAATAACCTAACGTTTTTAGTTAGTGCAGCGCAAAAACTCGTGCAATTCAATTGAAAAAGAGGGAACCGTGCCCCCGCGCGTTAAACATTGTGTTTGCGAGTTTTTAGGGGAGTGAAGGGGAGTTTTAACGCTGTCATGTATAACACAAAAAAAAGGTTTTGCATACATTTTCATACATTAGATTGCATTACACATTGATAATATCTACATAATAGTACTTTCTTTAGCATATTTTTTTATTAATCTATTTTTTAACATAGAATCCTCTATACATGTCAAACACATTACTACATTCATATTTGTACCAAAAACAAAACATATATAAATATAATTAATTAGTGATTCTATTTGTTCTATTTTTATAATGTTTTTTTTTTTTACTTCATTATTTTTTTTACAAGAAAATCAACTTTTACATGTTAGGTATTAGTGATAAACATAGTTTAACTTTTTTTTCACATTATTACATAATTTCAAATAGTTTTCAGAGGTTTTTAATTTTTAACACACCCCAAAGAGGTGTGAGATAAAAGAGCATATTGGCCTGTTTAACGCGCCGGATTAAAAAACAATTGAATAGCTTTTAACGCGGCTGCCTCTTGCACACCCTATACTTTCAACAGACCTTCTACTGGAGCGCGAGAGGACCGTTTCATGAAAAAAAAATGAGCATTAAAAATGGAATTGAATCGATTGGTAAAGTTAACCCGCTGGAAAATGATAAAAAAAACAGCGTTAAAATGACTCAATGCAGTAAAAAAAAAAAAAAACAACTCGCTGACAATCGAATACACCCCCTTAGCTTTGCAATGTAATAATTAAATTACACTTTTTTTCTACCTTTTGCAATTACAATACTCTGGTTCACCAATACTAGAACATTGCGACCTGGTCACCTTTCTTAAATTACAGTCATATTTGATGATAAAACTAAATAAATGACAGTTGGAGCTACATGCGATAGTTATAGTTAATTTAAGTTTAGTCATCGAGCGCTATATATATATATATATATATATATATATATATATATATATATATATATATATATATATATATATATATATATATATATATATATATAATATATATATCCCTAATGTCTAATGCAGACAATGTAATTCCTGGCATTTCAAGTACAGACATACCGCATTACTAAGTAGAATATAAGAACAATATCCCAAGTAATCACAGGGGACAAGACCTTATAAAACAAAGGAAAATTAAATGCTACAATCGGCTTTTATTTATGGGGCTTGAATAATGATATTAACAACACTCTGGGAACCAACACATTTATGTCTCAATCATTCAGTTAATAATAGATATTTACTCTAAAAACAATTTATAAAACAGAAATAAATTGTATTTATATTTACGCAACATTCTTTACGTATAAGAATAAAACAATAATATCCAAGTGATCGTCTTGTGTTGTGGATACACACAGCTAGTTCTGTGTTTTCATTTCTTGATATGTCAATATTCCCCATTCCTTCACTTCACTTTATTTTCACATTTCCATTTCTAATAAAAATACTAAAATACACAGCGAATGAACTATAAGATACAGATGGGCTATATAGATGAAAAATAGCTCTTTTAATACAGTGATTAATAAAGATTTAATATGTTATTGTAGTTTAGTGGATTAGAGTGCGTCATTATTTTGTACATTCTAATCTTTGAGATATATTTTGGACTTGCAGCTTACTCCCTGACACTAGCAGGCCTGCCTGTGGAATTGGCAGCTCTCACTCTGATACTGGCAGTTGTTCCTGTGACTCTGGAAGCTCGCTCTGTTAGGCTGACAGCTCTCCTCATAGCATTCAGCCCCTCTATAATGGCAGTGCTATCTACGGCTGTGCACCACCCTGCAGTCTCTCCCTCTTTAGTACTCACTCTCCCAGCAGTAACAGGACTCACTTCCCAGCTCCCTTGCATTGACTGCACTGACTCTCCTTACTCAACAGCTCTCCTCTGCTAGGTGGTGGTTCCAGCAATGTCCATGCCTACTTCCTTCTCGACTGTGTTTCTCCTCTTCTGGTGCCAAACTCCTTCCTTCTGGTGGACTCTGATGTCACTTTCCATCTTCTAGCTCCATGGGCAGCCGAATGGTTGATCAGGCTGCAGCCTGGGGTGCTGGGTCCCTAGGGGGCACAGCGCCAGAACAATTAGCAAGCTTTTTTTTAAAAAAAATAAAATAAATTTTACTTCCTAAAATGTCCGGTGCTGCCTCCTCCGTGGGGTGGCCCCTGGTCTCAAGGAGGCGGTCCCGGCTGTCAGTGTATTCAATCACACTGATGCAGGCAGATAACAGCAAATCCGATGCTGTTAGCTGCCCTGTCAGTGCAGCTGTGGTGCTAAGCTTAGTGTGGTCATGTGAGATGATCACATGACCACACTTGCTGCACTGATAGGGCAGCTAACAGCATGGGGTGTGCTGTGAGCTGCCTGTCAGGAAGACAGAAGTGCCGGAGAAATGAGGATCAGAAGACAGCAAGGTAAGTTCTATTTGTTAAATATCAGGGGGGTTAAGGAAGTAGCTAGGGGAGGTTAATTAATTGACTGGGGGGGTTATTGAAGTGACTGTGAGGGGGGGGTTAATGAAGTGATTGAGGTGGGGTTAATGAATTGACTTGGAGGGTGAACACATGAGTGGGTGGCTGATGAAATAGATGGTGTGGGTCATAAACCTTCTGGGGGGGGTTGATAAAAATGGCCGGGGGATGTAGTGGCTGGCAGGGGGGAGCTGATGAAATAGCTTGTAGGGGGCATGATCTCTGTATTGTGTGGCGGTGACTAGAATGCTAAATACTAGACAGTCAGGGCTGGTAGATTTTATGTAATATATGTAAATAATTTTCATATATTTTTTTTTGTCTATATCTGTACTAGGGGGTTGTTTTATATGGTCATAATGGAATGATGTGTTTGACTCATTCAGGGTTTGTTAAAATTTTGCGCTATAATACAAGTTTTGCACATTTTAAATACAGGACTCCCAAGTTTCCAGGAGCCAACGGTCAACATTTAAGAACAAGCAAAAGAGAACATCAGGTAGTCTACGCTGCAAGATCAGGTAAGAGATGAAGTGCAGAATGAATTGTGTTTTATGTGTGTAATATATATATATATATATATATATATATATATATATATATATATATACACATATTTACACACAGTTGTTTGGGGGGGAGGCAACTGGTGCAGTAGCCTAGGGCGGCAGTGACACTTCAGTCCCTGTCCACAGGAATGCGAGGTTTGCAGAGGCCAAGGAGGCCCTGCACTGGCTCTAACTAGCGGCTCCTGCTCCCTTTTCTTTACACTTCTGGGGTCCAGTTTTCCTTAATAGATGACCGCTACATTGGATGATAAATTGAAACTATTTTACTAGATCTATACTAGATCTGAGTCTTATAAATAGCCATGTTTGTCCTATGCGTTTTCACAACAACTCCTATTCCATGAATCATCATACAGTCATTGACATTGCAATATGCATTCATGTGTGAATCATCCATAGGGATCTGTATGATACTCCTGTTAAAAAGTATCCCTAAGCAAATATAATTTAATGTATATAACATGTCATAAATATGGCACATTTTCAGTTTATTACATATATACAGTATTATCTGAAGTACCCGGCGTTGCCTGGATTTAAATCTTCGAGTTACTAAGTTATCAATGAGTTGGATGTAGCTCTCCACCTAAAAATAATTAGCAGCTTTTCCAACACACCTATGAGTCGTTCTTGTTTTTATATCAAATGTCATCCAAATCCATCCAGTGGCAGGCGCAGAACAGACTCCCCGGTCAAAGTTCTGTCCAGCGTACCCAAACAGGAGGTCTGACTGGGACCTCAGTCCCATAGTATGTCTTCTGTGATCCAATGTTACCAGTCTGTGAAGTTTTCATCCAAATCCAACCAGTGGAAGGCTCAGAACAGGCTCCCTGGGTCAAAGGTCTGCCCAGTGTACACCATCAGGAGGTCCAACTGGGGCCCTTACCCGCTTAAAACATGGCCAGGGTCCAACTGGACCACCTTGCGTTGGTTTCATCCCAATCAGTGCAGGGGTTCCCTGAATACAGGCTCAGAACAGGCTCCCCATCTAAAAGTTCTGCAAGCCGCCGGAGGCAGTGTGATGCTTTGGGCAGAGTTCTGCTGGGAAACTTACGGTCCTGACATTCATGTGGATGTTACTTCGACACGTACCACCTACCTAAACATTGTTGCATATTAAGCACACCCCTTCATGGCAACGGTATTCCCTGATGGCAGTGGCCTCTTTTGGCAAGACAAAACTCCCTGCCACACTGCAAATATTGTTCAGAAATGGTTTGAGGACATGACAAAGAGTTCAAAGTGTTGACTTGAGCTCCAAACTCCCCAGAACTCAATCCTATCGAGCATCCGTGGGATGTGCTGGAAACACAAGTCCGAGACCCCATCAGTGAGTGGAACAGCCATATTTTGCTTGTCCCAAAAAAAAACAACAATGGGAGTATTTGCTTCTGCAATGACTTTAGGTGGTTAAACTGCATATCCTAGTTCGATACCTATCCTATGCCACAGGTGGATGAACTGATAGAAAATCAATCTGGTACTTACTATTTGATTACTTGACTTTTTGATGTAACAAAGGAGTATTGGCAAGTTCCCTTTACATCCTCATTTTCCACCCATGATGGTCTCTTCCAATATAAGGTTCTACCCATTGGGTTGCATGGGGCACCTGCCACCTTTCATAGGGCTATGGATAAATTGCTTAGACCCCATACAACCTATGCAGCTGCTTACTTAGACGACATAGTGATCTATACCTCAAACTGGAAGTCACATCTGCCCACAGTTGCAGCCGTTTTAGCCGCCTTGAGGTCCATAGACTTGACAGCTAATTCAGAAAAATGTGCCATAGCTATGAGAGAAGCCAAATATTTGGGGCAAGTGAAACTCCAACTAGACAAGGCGAATGTAGTCAAAAACTGGCCAAGACCATAAAAGAAATCACAGTTAAGAACCTTCCTCGGCCTTGTAGGTTGCTACAGGCAATTTGTAAGCCATTTAGCCACTAGAGCTGCTCCACTTAACGACCTGGTGAGGAAACGCTGTCTAGATTGGGTAGCCTGGTCTCTGCAGAGGCTGCTTGGTCAGATCTTGGCTTAGCCCTCTGTTGCTCTCCAGTACTACAAGACCCTGACCCTGAGGTTCTTCCTCTAAATTGATGCCTCCGATGTCGGCTTAGGTGCAGTCTTGTCACAAGAAAAGGATGGAATAGAGAATCCAGTCCTGTCCACAAGAAAGCGTGGAACAGTTCGGACCTTTACAAAATAGTTGCCCGTTCTCTTGTGGTCTGCGTATAAAAACAGGTCCATTGGAGTACAAAATCAGAGGATGCAAAGCACAGGCTAAAACAAACTCAGCCATTTGTGGGTCAAAGCATATGCTGAACCAGATCTGATGCTAACTGGAAAAAATGGAGTCGTTACTGCTTCCAAATGTGAAAAAACGGCAAGTATACAGAGCAGGTTAGATACTGATGCTATGAGCCAAAAATCGTCTCATAGCAATCAGCCAAGAAACCAAACAAACGAAATAACACTAATGTGATCTCTGAACAATCTATGTAATTAGAATAAGACCGAGGATGCTATTCAAAAAGATAATCATTTAAAATAATAATAATATTACTAATAATAGATAGCATCTGTGAATCATAAAAGCTACAATTTATTACAATTAATAACAGCTGAAAAAAAACGACATAATTGTGGATCTTGTATTCAAAACACATCAGATAAAACATAATTTCATATAATAAATCAATAATAAATACTAAAAGCAATAATTTGTGGCAGCCTAGTTAAAACACAATAGATGGAAACTGAAAGCCCAATTGAGTGAGAGCCGATATGTAGTGACCAGATAATTAGGAACCTAATCAGCCCCAGTAATCCGTGGGAAAGGTCTCAGATAAATAGTTCATTCTAAGTGTTAGTGAAGAGACACAAAGCCCCAGGGAAATCTAAACATATAGGAGCCTATTTATCAATCTGTGGCTTTAAAGATTATATTTCTTATCGCAACAATAAAAAAAAACAGTTATTACTGCAATTTTACCCAATAAATTATCACCAGTGGATAGTCCGCCCAGCTCACTATAAGTTGCACACCAAGGGGTGTATTTATCAACCCATCTAAAGAAAAAAAATGAAAAATGGAGGTGTGGCCCAAAGCTGCCAATCAGATTTTAGCTATTATTTTCTAGTCATGTACTAGACAAATGATAGGCAAAATTTGATTGGTCGATACAGGGCCGCCATCTGGGGGAGTACGGCCAGTACTGCTGTGAGGGGCCCCGGACAGACCGACCGTGCTGCCCCTTTTTTTTTCTTACCCTCTTCTCCGCGATGCTGCAGCTCTGCCTCCCAGACTCTGATAGGCTGGGAGCACAGCGTGGTGATGTCATCACTGCGCACCGCACCCACAGTGGATCGGTGACCAGGAGCTGCAGCATCGCGGAGAAGAAGGTAAGTTAATTAGCTATTCTTTTTTTTGAGGGGGTGGAGAGGGAGAGCCCGGGGGACCTTAACTGTGGAGGGAGGCACATGTATGGGGAGGGGGGAAGAGAGGGACCTTAATTGTGGAGGGGCGGTGAGAGAGAAAAGGGGACTTTAACTGTGATTGGGGGGGAGAGGGGGACATTAACTGGGGGGGAGGGGGACATTAATTGCGGGGAGAGGAGAGGGGGACATTTACTTTGGGCGGAGGAGAACATTTACTGTGATGAGGAAGTGGGGGGAATGTACTATGATGAGGGATAGGGGGCGCATGTATGGCGAAGAGGGAGGGGGAGCACGTGTATAGGGAGGGGGGCCCGGCCAGATTAATTAGTACCGGGCCCCACAGTCCTGGGTTGATATGGGCAACACCTCCACTTTTCCTGTTTAGAAGGTTTGATGAATCTACTCTCTGCTGTTCTACCCACCCACGGTTTAATTTTGTAAAACTCCACCCACTTTTTTAGTTGAGCCCCAACACTGTGCGGCCCGCAAATCAGGACAGTTGGGAGGTGAAATAGTCATGCGGCCCTTCACTCAGCAAAGCCTCTAAAAATGGACCCTCTGTTCACATACCTCCCAACTGTCTTGATTTTGGCTAACCAGTCCCATACCATGGACCTGGAAAGAGGCGGAGCTTATATTAAAATGGGCAGTGTTCCCCCCCCCCCCCCAACGTGGGTGTTTTGAGGAGGTTCTGGGCAGAGTTTGGGAAGATCGGGGTGAGGCTTCTGGACGTCTCAATAATGGGTGATATGTGCACCCACTTATCTCAATATTGTCACTCCCAAAAATAAAATCTAGGTTCTAGTACCCGTACCTTTTCAAGGAAAGCAATCCCTCCCCCCGACTCCTCCCCTTTGCCTGTGCCACTACCTGGTCTTCCACAAATGCCGCTATCTTCGCAAAACCACTGGCATTGGCAGAAACCTAAGCGCATTTGCACACATCAAGGTGAATAACATATCAGAACTGCTTTTGATCTGCGCAGCAAATGTTTAGTGCTTCGTAAATTACCTCTTGTGAAACTGGAAGTACCTTAGATTTACTCAGCAGCATTAAGCCCGAACACTTATATTTTCTTTTTTGTTGACTGTGCCGTGCTGTGTAACACTGTGCGCAGTATGTAAGCAGATACAAAGGACGATGTTTTGTTTAGAAGTCAAGGATTTAAGAATGGCTCAGTCTCTGCCTGTTTTAAATCACCTGCAAAATCAATCAAGGGTCTGTACTAATGACTACTCTGTATGCATAAATGCACCCACTGAGCTGGAATGATCGGTGAATGTTTGGCTGGATAAATTCCAGGAAGCAATGTACCATATCTTCGAAAATTGTATTGCTGGTACCTAGCCTCTGCAGAGCTGTCAAGATGCCAGTCTCAAGTAGCATAAGACTGGCACCAAAGAAGCATGAAAGTGGTGTCAATGTAGGATGAGACTGGCACCAAAGGAGCATGAAAGTGGTGCCAATGTAGGATGAGACTGGCACTAAAAGTTACATGAGGCTGGCACCAAAGGAGCATGAGATTTGGACCAAAGGAGCATGGTAGCAAAGGGGCATGAGACTGGCGCCAAGGGAGCATGAGACTGGCGCCAAGGGAGCATGAGACTGGCGCCAAAGAAGCAGGAGAGCATTACCAAAGGAGCATGAGACTGGCACCAAAGAAGCATGAAAGTGGTGTCAATGTAGGATGAGACTGGCGCCAAAGGAGCATGAGACTGGCGCCAAAGGAGCATGAGACTGGCGCCAAAGGAGCATGAGACTGGCGCCAAAGAAGCAGGAGAGCATTACCAAAGGAGCATGAGACTGGCGCCAAAGGAGCATGAGACTGGCGCCAAAGGAGCATGAGACTGGCGCCAAAGGAGCATGAGACTGGCGCCAAAGGAGCATGAGACTGGCGCCAAAGGAGCATGAGACTGGCGCCAAAGAAGCAGGAGAGCATTACCAAAGGAGCATGAGACTGGCACCAAAGGAGCAGGAGAACATTACCAAAGGAGCATGAGACTGGCACCAAAGGAGCAGGAGAACATTACCAAAGGAGCATGAGACTGGCACCAAAGGAGCAGGAGAACATTACCAAAGGAGCATGAGACTGGCACCAAAGGAGCAGGAGAACATTACCAAAGGAGCATGAGACTGGCACCAAAGAAGCATGAAAGTGGTGTCAATGTAGCATGAGACTGGCGCCAAAGGAGCATGAGACTGGCGCCAAAGGAGCATGAGACTGGCGCCAAAGGAGCATGAGACTGGCGCCAAAGGAGCATGAGACTGGCGCCAAAGAAGCAGGAGAGCATTACCAAAGGAGCATGAGACTGGCACCAAAGAAGCATGAAAGTGGTGTCAATGTAGCATGAGACTGGCGCCAAAGGAGCATGAGACTGGCGCCAAAGGAGCATGAGACTGGCGCCAAAGGAGCATGAGACTGGCGCCAAAGAAGCAGGAGAGCATTACCAAAGGAGCATGAGACTGGCGCCAAAGGAGCATGAGACTGGCGCCAAAGGAGCATGAGACTGGCGCCAAAGGAGCATGAGACTGGCGCCAAAGGAGCATGAGACTGGCGCCAAAGGAGCATGAGACTGGCGCCAAAGGAGCATGAGACTGGCGCCAAAGAAGCAGGAGAGCATTACCAAAGGAGCATGAGACTGGCGCCAAAGGAGCAGGAGAACATTACCAAAGGAGCATGAGACTGGCACCAAAGGAGCAGGAGAACATTACCAAAGGAGCATGAGACTGGCACCAAAGGAGCAGGAGAACATTACCAAAGGAGCATGAGACTGGCACCAAAGAAGCATGAAAGTGGTGTCAATGTAGCATGAGACTGGCGCCAAAGGAGCATGAGACTGGCGCCAAAGGAGCATGAGACTGGCGCCAAAGGAGCATGAGACTGGCGCCAAAGGAGCATGAGACTGGCGCCAAAGGAGCATGAGACTGGCGCCAAAGGAGCATGAGACTGGCGCCAAAGGTGCATGAGACTGGCGCCAAAGAAGCAGGAGAGCATTACCAAAGGAGCATGAGACTGGCGCCAAAGGAGCATGAGACTGGCGCCAAAGGAGCATGAGACTGGCACCAATGGGGCATGTAAGTAGCACCAAAGGAAATGAAAGGAGGGGAGCGGCAACAGGTAAGAGGCAGAGTTAGGAAAAGACGTGGAATATGTTAGGATGGGCTGTGGGTGGAGCTGGTTGCAAACTAGGTTTGGTTTTGGTAACAGAATAATGGCAGTTGGCTAGATATTAATGTATCACTGAAATGTGTGATATGTGACCGTTTTATAAAAAAAAAATATATATATATATATATATATATTTATACTGCTTCTCTTTCTTTTCTAAATATTCGTTTTAAAAAATCATTAATGTAGCGACACTGGGCACCCACCAGCATTTTACCATGGCCAACGATAGAATGTACCCAGGATTAAATGGCGGAGATTAACGCCTGCCATTCTTCCTTCGCCCTGCTGCCCTCCCGCCCCCTGGCACCATGAATGTGGGCACACACTACTACAACTAGGCAAATATCCATTTTTTTTTTTTTTTATATTGACGGTTTATTAATAAAAGGTATAATAATAGTGACTATATAACCTCCAGGATTATATACTAACAGCAATTATGACTCATACAGGCAAGGGTTAACAAGATCATACTGCAGCTAATGTAACAGAGCACACAGCAAAGGGTTAATAGCATCTGATTCTTCAGTCAAAACCTCCGCCACTGCCATAAATTAAAATAGGAATTCTGTGGCAATCCTACTAGTTGTAGGAGCAGAGTAGCCAATGAAGAGTGTCAACTACACCGAGCCTACCAATCAGGACTAGATTTAACTGTGCCAATGGACAAGATCTTTATAAGGATGGGTGATTCACTTCTTCCCTGGTTTTGCAAAAGAAACTGACCCCTTTTCCTTATAGCAGCATATCTTAGCATCAACAGAGTATATTACAAATTAATTTTTAGCGTCAGAGGAAAGCTATAGTAATAGGAATCTCTAATCATATAGAACAATACGTATCTAAAATTTTAATTCAAACAATATATAAAAATAGAAAATAACAAATACACTGTAATTTGCAATTTAACAAAGAACTGCATCATTGGAACATGTCTTTAAAACAGACACACAGGAGGCTCCCTGGTGTGAAAGAATGTAGTCGTCAAGTTGATCCCTTCCACCTACCCCTGTTGAAATGAGATGCTAATTTCCACATGACCTCCTCTGCACTACATCACACAATATGCTGGTAGACCAACAGACCTGGTACTTTTGCGAACATGAATTACAGCAAACAAAATAATGTATACATTCATGGGCAAAAAGGGGAGGAATTGGGGTGCTGTAAAGTTTTTTTTTTTTTTTTTTAAAGTTTAGAAATACACACTGACCTAATCTGTTGAGCACAAATGATTCCCCTTTCTTTTGACACACCTTAAAGGTTACATTTGTTTATCATAAAAACATTACTAAAAAAATGTTATCTCCTCCAATATACATGATTGTTAACGAAACGTCGACTTCCCCCCCCTTATTAAGCACAGACATAGTGCAGACTAGCTGAAACGTAGCAGCCGTGGCCCCAGTTTTGGGTGAGCAGACATTTGAATCATTCCATCTGTTTATGTTTTTATTGGGAACCGTTTACAATTCCCATCTTCTGTTGGAGCCGTTTTAGTCCTTTCTTTTACACGAGAAGCTCATTTGTTCATCGGGAGCCGTCATTTATCTCTGTTGTTAGGAGACAGAGGGTCTGTCACAACGTGTGCCAATAAAGCACCATATTTGTCAGTATATTATACAGGCTTTTTTTTTTTCTTCTGATCTGTGTTATTTTCCTTGTGATGCACACAGATAGTACACGGCTTGATCTATACCTCTACAAACATTATGGGTTGTTATTGTTCGTTATTACTAAAAGGCAAAAAGCAGTTTCTCCGGCAAAAATGGGTGTTTTCACCAGAGACAGGGCTCCGCTCTCCAAGTACTGCTGAGATTCTTCTTGTGCTATTGTCGTCTGAGCAGTGGTTTTCTGGTGAGAGATAATAAGCCTCATCCACTGCATTTTACTAAAGAGTCCCCTTAAACACGTAACGTGAAGGCTGTGCCATTGTACTGCTGCGAAAACAAGCTAAAGAAAGAGGGAGGAGTTTATCCATCCAGATCCATTCATCGAAAAAAGAGGGACAATTTTGAAGAAAAAAGAACAAAGGAAAATGGGTCCTTACAATGGACAATACATCCAATAGAGATATGTACGTGCTTTTGTATACATTTCAGTAGATATAGCCACAGATTGGGGGAATGAAAAGTTAATGTACGTGATTCAAACACGAAAGCAACTTGGCCGTAATTTATGTGTTTTAAAAAGAGCACGCAACTTGTGTGTAGATCCACCCATATTCAGATCCTAAGATAACTTACGACTTGAATATAGGTGGAAATACGCTGTCTAAACAGTACTTGCCGTACGCAGACACGCATAACAGAAAAGCACGTGTGTGTATGTACAATAATTTCACATATGAACGCACATAACCTTTATTTTATCATAAAGTAAAATAACAACTGCTAATAATATAATATTAAAAAAATTGTCAAATATAAAGAATATTTTATTGTTTATTTTTATAAATAATATTACATGAAGTCACTAAATAACAAACTCTTCAATGCGTCCATTCCATACAATGCATTTTGAAAATAAATCTTCCCTCCCCATTCCGCCTCTCAAGTCGTAAGTGTCAAACGTGTGCGTATGTGAATTATCTGCAACTGCGCTCAGTGGCGTAACGTTCGTTTCAGGGCTTACACAGTGTGGAATCAAAGCACAGACATACAGCTGAAAACGAATAAGGCCCATTGTGTCTGAGGAAGCCTAGGTGCAAGGACATTAATCTGGCATCTCTTATCTCCGGAACAGTTACATGTGTAAGACAACATCACAGAAGTGATAGGTCTTGTCATTCAGCCAAGTGAATCAGCGCTGGCCTCCCCCCCCCCCCCCCCCCCCAACACATTTTCAGGATTTTTGGAATGAACTCATTCCGACTGGGATATTTGCAGGGCACAATGAACAAAGGGAGCAGACAAGGCTGCAGTGCCCTCCTACATAACTCCGGACACCCACCTGCAGGAGGGCAGAGACGGGGGCCTGGCCCTTAGTCAATACTTAACTCATCCTCTGCCACGTCCCTGCAGAGTACATCGCTATGTACAGTGCTCCGTGTTTATTACAGTCAATGGCCAGCTCCACTAATTTCAATATTTTAGTATAGTATCCTCCACGACAAAGCTACGAATTCTGCTGAAGAAACCACAAAAGAACTCCTATGGGGCCTGTTTAACATTAGGAGTCCCATCACAGTGATTAGAATGATCTTTTCTTTACTCATGGGTGTAATTTGTAATATCTATCTAATATATATATATATATATATATATATATATATATATATATATATATATATATATATATATATATATAGCAGAGTTGGCTGAGCATTACTCGTGGTAAGAGATCAAGGGCTACATTTACTAAGCTGCGGGTTTGAAAAAGTGGGGATGTTGCCTATAGCAACCAATCAGATTCTAGCTGTCATTTATCTAGTACTTTCTACAAAATGACAACTAGAATCTGATTGGTTGCTATAGGCAACATCCCCACTTTTTTAAACCCACAGCTTAGTAAATCTAGCCCCAAGGGTCAATCTCTACGGTTGGGCCCTTGTGTGAGCTGTAGTACAAGTAAAGTGTAACTTAAAAGTTCAGATTTTGCCTTTTAGTTTTACTAATTAAAGAGAAAAATGTTGAAAACATTAAGTAATTTGAAAAAAAAAAAAAAGTTATTACATTGAAATTAATGCTTTTTACCAAGAATAAAATTCATTTTGAAAAGATGTTGTCCTGTTAAGACCATCCTGAGAAACACTTGACACATGAAATAAAGTCACCCCCCAGTGCTGTGGCCGAAGTATTCGATAGCGGGGGTGCAGCGGGTATGGAGCCCAGAGCTTAAGGAGGGGGGTAGGGGGTGTTGTCGGTGTACTCCATGCACCGGCAGTAGTTTCGCCAATGTCTGTACTCTCTCTCATATCAGTGCAAAGGTAGTTAAGCACAAAACAGGGCTTTGCTGCGCAGGCCGTCACACATGTTTAGAATTGTAGAGCAGGTCATCGGGGTATCACTCATTACTTGGATGATATCTTCGTCATCATGGACAGCATGTCCGTCTCCTGTGCAGATGCCTTTTGTCTTTGATTGCGCTTCTTCATTCCTTCGGCGTTCCCATGGCTCACGATAAGAAGGAGGTTCCTGCTACCCATTTCTCTTATTTAGGCATTGAAATTGACACTGCTCTAGGGCAACGTCGGCTCCCCGCTGATAAGGTGGGTAGGCTTCAGGTGATGACTACAGACAGAGGTGCGGATGTCTGCCAAGGTGACTTTGCGGAAGGCCCAATCTATTTTATCCCTATGGGACAAGTCTTCTGCCAGAAACTTGACAGTGGTACCATGGGTTGTACCAAGTCTCTTTGCTGTATTTTCTTGTCTGTGGAAATTCGTGAGGACTTGGATGGGATATGGCACATATTTTGATGGTGATTGGTGTGCAGCACCATGGCCGTTGTAATGGGCTGCTGCGGAATGGACATGTTACATAGTCCTGCTCAAATTGTTTCCTATTCTTGTGGCGTTAGAGCTTTGGGCTCCCCAGTTGCAAGGGAAACAGATTGTGTTTTTGTACAACAATTGGGTGTGATGCAATTCATTAACGAGCAGAGTGCATCTTCTCTACCCGCTAACGGCCTCTTTTGGCGTTTAGTTTTGCTTTGCCTGCAGTTTCATGTTTGTTATTGAGCTCGGCATGTCCCGGGGGTTGACAATGTTTTGGTTGACGTTCTGTCCCATAGGCGCTAGGATAGGTCTAGGGCCTTGGCGCCGCGTGCGTCCTTCATTGGCCTGCCTTGTTCGCTTTATGTCCGGCGGAGTGTCAAGCCGGCATAGAGAGCCTCTTAGAACTGTCTCACTTAATGAAGAGGTATGCAGGCTGCTTCCTTAGCAGTTTTATCATTTTTTGCCACAATGTACGGCCAGCTTGATGCGTCTAAGAGTTTTGTCATCACTAAGGCTTTGAAAGGGTGGTCACGCAACCTTTCCAGTTGGATCCGAGACAACCTATTAGTCCTGCTATGCTGGAGTCCATGTTTGGGACTGTTAAAGATGTCGGTAATATTTACGAGAGTTTGCTGCTTCGCACTGCGGTTGTTATGTTGTTCTTTGGTACTTGCAGGGTTAAAGAGCTTATTGCCTCCTCCAAGTTGTCCCCGTTCTCCGGAATGCTTGGTTATTTCCGACTCTTCCGTCACCTGTAAGGCCCAGCAGCCTAAGACGGACCCATCGAGCAAGGAGCAGTGGTTTACACTGTCTCCTCACTGGAATGTTTTGATTTGCCCTGTTACTACTGTATGGTAAGGGGGTTCACAGTTGGTTTAACTCATTTCTAGATACCAGTTCACTGTTATCCTCAAACAAACATTGGAGCAGTTGGGGTTGGATAGTCTGTGTTTTGGCATGAATTCCTATCGGATTGGGGGCTACATCAGTGGCCGTTGCTGGAGCTACTGTTCAGAGTATTCAACAATTGCAGAGATCGAAATTTGATGGGTGACACAGGGCTTTGGTCATTTGTTACATTTGGATTTTACCTAATTTTTCCTCTGTTATGGGAGCCTGATTGACTATTGGATCCTAAGGTTTTTTATTTTTTTGTCCTTCGTGTGGGTTACCCGTTCTCATCTCTATGGCTCGTTTTTCTCTCTTTCCGATCCTCCGCTCTATTTTTCTTATTCCCTCTTGTTCTCCTCTCCGGCCGCCTGGGTGGAATGTTCCCACTTGTGTTTCATGTTTTTGTTGCTGTTGGCTTTTTGGTTGTGACGTTTGGGCTCTTTCTCCTGCATTGCAAGGTCATTGTAGGAAATCTGGGTGATTGGCTATTCCTTTGTGAATTGGGCTGCTCTTCGTCGGTTGGCAAAGGACAATTATTCCATTTCTGGGCCAGTAGTTGTTGTCTGGTTGGGGCAGAGGGGCTTGCGGTGGTCTGGGTTTCAGACTCTTTTTTCATAAGGAAGTGGCTTTCAGAAGTGTCCATCATTGTCTTGTCATTCATTTGGAAGGTAATTATTTTGGCCTTGGCACTTCAATTGATCTGATTTTGAGGGTTTCTGGGCGTCTCATCTTGTTATCTGCTGGTCTGATTATTCCTGGTGGATTTGGAGGAATTTTTCAGATGGCAGAGCAGTGGAAATGGTGCAAAGCAAGGTGAATTAATTTGTTTCCTGGTTTATGCTGTCCATAGGTGGTAAACGGACTGAGCACCCGCGGATAAAGTTTTGCTTTCTACGCCTTTTTATGCCCTATGGTGCACCTCTGATGGAGGAGTATCTAGGCATTTTTATTAAGTGCATTTATGTGCGTTTGAGGATGGGTCATTAGGTCAGTATGGTGGTGGGCCTTGGTCCCCTACAGCACCTGGCGTGGTCAGAAAGCATTACCAGCTAGCGGCCAATACCTGATGGGCGTATGCTTGGTTAGCTTACGAGTCCACCAGTCTCTCAGGCTTTGGTTTCGGTTACACCCTCGTGAGCGGGTTTGTTGGTTATATTACGTCAGCCCAGAGGGGACGCTGGTCCTCTAAGGCTTGGGGTTTATGGATATCCTGTTATTGTAACAGTGCACACTCTGTAGGAAACCGTCCCCCAGTTGATTTATATTGAGGGGTGAGAGACCCTCATTGTGATATGATGGGAATTGGTTCTGCTTTCTTCACCACCATTTGTTTTCTCATGTTAATAAACTTGACCTTGTATTTGCCAAACTCTGGTGTCCATGGGCTATATTTACTAAACTGCGGGTTTGAAAAAGTGGAGATGTAGCCTTCAGCAACCAATCAGATTCTAGCTGTCATTTTGTAGAATGTACTAAATAAATGACAGCTAGAATCTGATTGGTTGCTGTAGGCTACATCTCCACTTTTTCACACCCGCAGTTTAGTAAATCTAGCCCGTGTCTTTTATTTAATGCTAAGGTTTTAGGTATGCTTTCAGGGAGTCGCGTCATGGTTGACCATCAACCGTTAAGCAATTTACGGACAATGCTCTGCACAGTAGACACATTGCTCTGCATGGTATAGATATACTGCTCTGCATGCTATAGGGAAACTCTGCTGTGCATCGTACGGTAATAATGCTCTGCATTTTACAGTGACACACGTCTCTGCATGGTATAAAGACACACTGCTCTGCTATACATTTTACACAAGCACAATGCTCTGCCTCTTACATAAACACACCGCTGAGCACGTACTGAGGGCACAACACTATGCATAATAGAGATGTGGATACATATCTACCAGTAGCAGATACACAGTGCTTTGTTTGCAATCGAGGCACCCTGCGCTTTTATAATCACAATCTTTTATAAATAATTAACGTTTAAATATGTTCCTAATCCTAAGTAAATAACAACAGTATACAAAAGTATTTAATGTATTATCTGACTTATTTAGTTCTCTGCATGACGCACACTCAGTGTTCTGAATATTAAGGATACAGTAAATATTATCTTTCATCCACAAAAGCCACTCCAGCTGCTCTGATAGAAGCTATGCTTTTCAGCACCAAACCAAACAGTCAAATAGTTGTCCTTGATAATGTGTTTTTTTTTTTATACACCGATCATTATCAGCAGCTATTTATATATCACCACTAATTCCGCAGCGCTGGACAGAGAACTCGCCCACATCAGTCCCTGCCCCATTGGAGCTTACTGTCTAAATGCCTTAACATACACAGACCCAGAGAGATTAAGGTCAAGTTAAAAGCAGCCAATTGACCTACTAGTATCTTTTTAAAGTGTGGGAGTAAACCGGAGCACCCAGAGGAAACCCACGCAAACATGGGGGAGGACATACAAACTCCTCACAGATAAGACCATGGTTGGGAATCAAACTCATGACCCCAGTGCTGTGAGACAGAAGTGCTAACCACTAAGCCACCATGCTGAATAACTTCGTCACTTATCAGTATCTGCAACTATCCCTCCTACCTTACCCACTAGTGTCAAAATTATGCTTTGAATAGTGCTTTTCAAAGCTAGTAAAAGCATGTAAACTGATGTGGCATACCTCTCAGCTATCCCTATATCAGAAGGACAGTCCTGATTTGAGGGGACTGAACCACAGCCCCGCTGGTGAGCAAGGTTTGTCGCTACGTTGTTAGATGGACCCACATTGCTTGAATGTTGCGTGCACAAAAGCCTAGAAGCGCAAGGTTGCCCCCCCCCCCCCCCCCCCAGAGGCATGGTCACGCCCACTGTGAAGTGGCCACACCCATTTTGGACAAGTGACTGTGCCACATTGTAAAGGCAAATATTGGGGGTTATGGTGTAGAAATGCTTTCTCTAATTGAATGGGATAGATAGCACACTGGACATATGTATCTAAGCATAACTACGTCAGTTATTTCAGATATATTATTTAGTTTAATTGTACGTGAACATAATATTAATCCTAGGGTTTCTTGTACGTTATAATGAGGACAAATAAATATTTTGCTGTTGAATGTCTAGAAACAAATTTGACTGGTGTCTGACAAGTTCACTAAACATTTTTGCTACTTGTTTATTAAATGTGTTTTTTATTGAACTTCTTGCATCCTGTTAATAAATGTTTTGCCAGCAATCCTTATGCAATATTATTTATAATTTGTTGTTCTAGCTAGCAGCGATGTTTTTGCAATATTTATATATAAAAAAAAGAAAACAGTCTTTGATATCATATTACTTGCTGAAATGTGGCTTTTACCACTAGTCTTCTGAGAAAGCCAGGCAGCACCTCAAATAATACATTAAGCAAGTATCAGGGATATACTGAGGTTTATCAAAGGTGCATCTCAGTTCTCAATGTCCACAGAGGAGAAAAAAAGCGATATCTGCTTGAAATTGGCTATTACTGAATGCTCTGCCTTGTATCCAGTAAGAAACAGGGGCTGGCTGCAGGGGCGCACGCAGGGGGGGTTCTCCAGAAACCCCTCCCCTCCTCGAAGAACGGGGGCTAAACCGTGCCCCTACATAGAGGCACTTTACTGTACAGCAGCCACGGCGCTGTCAAAGAAGCGGCCGCTTCCGAGGCTGCTGTAAAATACAGTGCCGCCGAAATGGAGTTGCTGCGCATGCGCGGCCGCATGCGCAGCAGTTCTCTATTTTTTTTCGGGAAGGGAAACCCCCCCCCCCCCCCCATTAACAATCCTGCGTGCACCCCTGGGTTGGGTAGGACTCCTGTTGGATGCATTGAGCCAGTATGCAAGTTATTATTATTATTATTTTTTTTGTTTATAGGGCGCCACAAGGTGTCCGTAGCGCCGTACAGATACAAACAATAGGACAGTACAAGGTAAAACAGCACGGTACAGTTAACAATAAGCACTATAACTCAGGAAGCTCAAAGCGCAGCTAAAGACACAACCTGAAAGGTTAAGGGTGAGGGATATTCAGCACAAGCTGGAAACCTGTGCCCAAGAGGGTGGGCGCGGCTGACAGGTAAGAGCCACTGAGATGGGCAGGGAAAAGCAAGAGGAGACAGAGGACAGAAGGTCCAAGAAGGAGGTGGGCTGAGTAGCTGGAGAGCAAAATTAAAAGTGGTGGAAACAGGAGGAGAGAGGGCCCTGCTCAAGGGAGCTTATAATCTAAAGGGAGGGGCAAACAAATTGAAGATGCAAGGGTGATACAGAGAGAGAGTCACATGGAATGAGAAAGGAAGGGGGAAGAAGGGATGAGAGGGAGAGCTAGCCGACAAGGTGGGTAATTAAGCAGATGACTGAAGGGCTTTTAAGAAAAGGTGGGTTTGTAATGCCGGTTTGAAACTGCACAGATTGGGGGATGTTCTGATGGAGGGGGCAGCGCGGGAGAAGTCTTGAATGCGTGCGTAAGAAGAGGTAATAGGTAGTAATAATGCTCTTGTCACTCACTGTGTCAGTCCGTACGGGCAGCACGGTGGCTCAGTGGTTAGCACTTCTGCCTCACAGTACTGGGGTCATGAGTTCAATTCCTGATCATGTGTGGAAATCGCATTGTCATAGCCCCATGAATGGTATCATTTGGTAGCTGGGCGCAACCAGTTTGTGATGCCGCCTGTTGTGATGGGCAACAGGCGGCCCTCCGAGCCGCCACCCGTGGTCCCAGCTCCTGCCTGCCTTACTGTCCGATTTGTTTGTTACAGCTTGTAACACTTGTTTAACATGCCTGCTGATATGTTATTACAGATAGGTGCCTCTTTCTTTGCTTAAATGTTTTGTTTCAACTTATTACTGAGATTGAGGTTAACGCGCGGCCCTTGTGAAGGTTAGAGGGCCGCACCATTCCGATGAGTAACAGCCCACCGCCGCTTTAAACTATTAATACTATATATTTTACAATGCAGCACACGTTCAGGGCATCATTACCTCTGTTGCTCACGGCAACATCATCCGCCCTGCAGGTCCGCAGTTTTGAACTTTTAGATATGATCTTTACTACTTCTGGTAGTAACAAACTGTTAATAGATGACAATGTGTTTTTGTGTTAATTTCCCTGATTTTGACTACCTGCTGCTGCAGACATAGGTTCAACTCCAGGAAAGCAGAGCAACAAACGAACACTCGAGGCCACCCTCCCCCTCGCAGCCAGCTCGACATTTAATAGCATTCATATTCAATAAATAAGCCAAGTCCGTCCCAGCCAGCCCCAACATCCATTTAATATCATTCACATTAACCCCACTCACCAGTCCCCACCATACTTACCAATCTTATAATACTCTCCTTTCAGACATACTGTACAAGGAATGGCTGAATGAGGGGAAAATATATTACAGGGGAGGGTAAGGCAGGAAATCGGTTACAGGGTAGGCTAATCATGTGCAGTAAAGACATTGGGATATATTTACTAATCTGTGGGTTTGAAAGAGTGGAGATGTTGCCTATAGCAACCAACCAGATTCTAGCTGTCATTTTGTAGACTGCACTAAATGGATGAAAGCTAGAATCTGATTGGTTGCTATAGGCAACATCTCCACTCTTTCAAACCCGCAGATTAGTAAATATACCCCCATTGGGTTAGTAGAGGAAAGTTCATTCTTTCACCTCTGCGATAAGCACTGGGTGGCCATATAGTCATGGGCGGGCCAGCTCCTATACGACACCGCGTGCTGGTGTGATTTTTATAATAAATGGGTACGAAAACGCATCCTTTAAAAACGGCCATAAGGAATGCTAATTAACAGGGAGCAAAATGAGATTAGTGATACATAGGCCCCTTTAGCTTTTCAGGATGGTTGTTAGAAGTAGAGTTACCTGTTATAGCAGACATTGTCTAGTTGTGAATACTTACCGATGTTACAGGGCCAAGAGAATAACAGACCTATTTATCAAACATTAATTTGCCTTAATCCTGCCTGTTTCCGCCAGATTAAGGCTTATTTTATAGCAATAAGGCTATTTAACAACAGCGCAACACCAGAGATATAACCGATATCTCCGACGTTCCCTAAATTATCTCTTAGTCCCCATATCCCCTTTCAAAAGCTTAGGTTAGCATCTTCAGATGCCATTAGTTCACCATTTACTGTGATGGCCACACATGCACAGAGATTAGCTCATACTTGCCAACTCTCCCGGAATGTCCGGGAGACTTCCGAAATTCGGGTGGGTCTCCCGGACTCCCGGGAGAGCAGGCAAGTATCCCGCATATGGCAACTTGCTCCTCAAAATGAAGCGATTCGCGAAGAATTGCTGCATTTTGGCCCTGCCCCGCGACAAAATGTTGTTTTGTCGCGGGGGAGGGGCCAAGCTGATGCGATTTGCCGTGCCCCGCCACTCCCGCCCTCCAATCACGCTCCCTGCCTGGGATCTCCCGCAATTAAGTTTCCAAATGTTGGCAAGTATGGATTAGCCCAGAACAGAACCTGGAAATAGTCTCTGTCGTTCTAGCACATCCCAACAGGATATGCTTTAAGGATTCTGAGACCGCAAAGTTGAAAGAAAAACTTGACCTGCTTTGCTTGGACACTTTCCCTCCCCTGCATAACAATCCATCAAGCTGTTGCATTCTTTCTTTCATTTGCAATACACAGTCACATTGCTAACTGCTTGCTGGAGTGCAGGGCAACTTTTGCACCTTGGTGCAATGTTACCAAATCAGCCCTTACGGGTGGAAATAACAGGACTCTCTTTCTAATAATTAAAATCTTCTTCTTAACAAGATATTCATTTATTTGTCACCCTTTCGTGAATTAAAGGCAATTACCTCTTTAGTTTTAAAAAAATATGTAGTTATTTTACAATGATAATACAGTCATTTTGTAAAATAATCACCAGATTAAACAATAAAAATGAAAAACTTTATGAAGGTACGCAGACAGCACGTCTATATAATAGTGTTGAAAGCATCTCTTTTAATGTAGGAAATAAAATGTGTTCATTTTCACTATATATAAAGTTAATTTCAGCAAACTGTTCAGTTAGGTGGCCACAGATCAGACTATGCTTTCCTTGGGATGACTTTTGCTTCTTCCTTAAATGCACTAGAATCCCAATATGTACAAGTACAGATTATTAAAGACCAGTGACCTCATACTTGAGATTTATGTATTGTATAAATGTGGATATACTTGAAATACGCAAATTGCATCATTTTGGCCCCAACCCCTGAGTCTAAATGCTGCAGCAAAACGCTTCATTGAGGTCCCCGTCCCATCGACTTCACTTGGATGTTGGTGGGATCTGGGAAAAAGACCTGGGGGAATATTTACTAAACTGCGGGTTAGAAAAAGTGGAGATGTTGCCTATAGCAACCAATCAGATTCTAGCTGTCATTTTGCAGAATGTACTAAATAAATGATAACTAGGATCTGATTGGTTGCTATAGGCAACATCTCCACTTTTTCAAACCTGCAGTTTAGTAAATCTAGCCCCTGGGGTTAAATGTATCAAGCTGAGAGTTTTCGGCGGGTTTGAAAAGTGGAAGATGTTGCCTATAGCGACCAATCAGATTTTAACTATCATTTATTTAGGACATTCTACAGAATGTCAGCTAGAATCTGATTGGTTGCTATAGGCAACATCTTCCACTTTTAAAAAATTCCGGAAACTCTCAGCTTAATACATTTACCCCCTGGTCTCCCGGGGGTCCGGGAGAACTAGCACCCTCCCGCTAATTTGGGAGACTTCCTAACATTCCAAAACAGTTGGGAACTATGAGTGAGTCTCTAATGAGCACAATTTTTTGGAAACAATGGAATAGTTTTACATTTATTAAAGAGCTGGACCTAAAGTGACAGCGTGCAAAACTGTAACCGGATTTCTTTACTTTGTCCGCCCCGTTCATTCCTGTCTCAGCCTGCAAAACATGCAATAGGTTTTTGCCCGAGGACACTTCTTTAATCCACAAATGGACGTGCGCCTAGTTACGTGCAAGGCGGACGAATGGATCGCTCTGAAAAACGTGTGGAATGAGGGAAATAAAGATTGGTAGAAGTTGTGCTGGTGGCAGATAGTCAGAGGACTCTCGGAAACATTTTCAGCAAAAAAAGAATATCATCATCATCACCATTTATTTATATAGCGCCACTAATTTCGCAGCGCTGTACAGAGAACTCACTCAAATCAGTCCCTGCCCCATTGAAGCTTACAGTCTAAATTCCCTAACATACACACATAGACAGAGAGACAGACTAGGGTCAATTTGTTAGCAGCCAATTAACCTACCAGTATGTTTTTGGAGTGTGGGAGGAAACCGGAGCACCCGGAGGAAACCCACGCAAACACGGGGAGAACATACAAAGTCCACACAGATAAGGCCATGGTCGGGAATTGAACTCATGACCCCAGCGCTGTGAGGCAGAAGTGCTAACCACTACGCCACCGTGCTACCAAATATTTCTTATTTACAAGAGTCTGACACTTCTGTAATCAGGTATGAAATATTACAGGTCCGACTGCTAAGATTCTGCCTGTAAGCTGTTCTTACAGGATGTGGTATGAAGGTGCTGACAGGTTGCAGCTATTTCACTGGTGAAACTAGTTTAGACTTCCCCTTTAAAAAGATATGAAGCTAAAGGTGACACAGGAGTAGCTCATCTGCATGTCTCCACCCACATTCCCTGAATGCAGCAAAATGTGTTTTCACTCTCATGCTGTGAGATTGAAGGATCTGTCTCCAGAGTTTAGATATTGCAAAGACTAATTTCCTTTGTATTACGGTCTCTGCTCAATTATTTACCTTGTTATATAAACAATTTTACTGCAAGGGAGAATCTGTGTGAAGTCTTCATTGGGGGACAGGTCATTGCTGTGGCCTATAGACAGGGGCTGGCCGGGCTGAGGGGCATTTGCCCCACAGGCCAGTCCCATAGTGGACAGCCTAGGGCTACATCACTGCATTTTTTCCCCCTTTAAAAGATTCCCAATAAACTGCGTGGCATGGTCCGGGTGCTAGGTTAGATTGCAAGCTCTCAAGACTAGTTGCTTGTTTTAACACTGACACAGCCACTCTTGATGGAAAATAAGACTTTGCACTTTACCTGTCATCTGGAAAGAAAAGAGGCATTTTGCCATCTGAACCAACATTCAAACAATGACATCATTAGAAACAAGTGACATCACTCATGACCTAGTGATGTCGCAATTCCTTTTGAATTCATAGGCCGCGTTGACGTGAACATCCCACCGGCCCACAGCACGGCTGCGTCTGCTGTATGCAGGTGACAAGCACATTACACTCCAAGGGGCGAGAGCACACCAGAAATAGCCAAAAACATACATATAGGCTAAAACAAGGACATCTGAATATGCTGCCAAATTGGTCATTCTTTAAAAACAAGGAATGGTTCTTAGTTAATAATGTGATCAAAGTGTTGAGGTCCATTTATCCGTGATACCAGTGGCTCCTGGTCTTTAAATATACTGTATGTTCTGTCACTGCAGTATTGCACCTTAACGTAATAGAGTTTTATGTAGGTGACAGTTACACTTTAAATTCCATATTGATGCCTAGAAAACGTCAGTCATAGTTAATAACCCATAATGCTTTCCAGGGATACAGGTTTTAAAGCTATGTCCTTGGAAATGTTCCTTCCATTTCTACTGCTAACCAGAGAACCAGTCTTCTTGTGCACAAGGGTAAAAGAGGGGCGGGGGCAGGCAGAGAGTACCAGGGGCCCAGGCCGATGTGGGGCCCCTGGTCTACCTTTGTAGTGAGAGGGACCAATAAACTGGTATGATCACGCACCCTTTGTGGCTATGGAAGGGGCCCCCGGTAGTAGCTGTACTGGGGCCCCAAATTCCTCTTGACAGCCCTGGCTGTGCATGCTGGGTAATCTAAATATAACTATATACTATGTCATGTTTCCACCAACCTCCCTCATTTTCTCTGTGTGATCACAGTCTGCTTCTGCTTTTTCTACTTATTCTCAAACTGCGATAACATGGGTTAAATTAATTAGCTGGATCTAAAGTTATTTTCTAACATCAGTTGGCAAACTCTGCCCAAGCTCCTGGGCAAATCAGAACCAAACAACTCTCACAGTGTCAGACGTTCCCTGCAGAGCATCTTTAGGTCAGAGTGTGCCATCCTGTGTCCAAATAGCAGAACCTTGGCTGGCAGGGCATACTGGAACTTGTAGTTCCCCAACAGAAGGGCACCATACTGTGTCCTCCATTCAAATTGCAAAGCTTGCCCAGTGTATTGAAATAAAAAAGGGAGAAGCACCTACTTTCTAAATGACTTCGATACCAGTATTTCCCCCTACACCCTTTGAGCTCAATATTTTGTGTTCATTAATCTTAGCAAAAAAAAACAACTCAATTCACAAAAAAGAAAAGATGACTTAAACTAAACTAGTATTGCAAAACTTTTTTTTATTAGCATTGCATTTTATTTTATTTATTTTGTCTTGATTATCCATTAACCAGGCTGTGTATCCCCATTGCGGATAAACAGTCCCAGCACAAGTCCCTTTTTTGCAGAGCAGTCCAGCAGTGGATGGGTTAAAGCCTCCCCCTATAACACCCGCATGGGACTAGTAAACAGTCACCTCCCTTTCTGCATAGACAGGGACAGAGCTCCCTCCGCTATAGGCTTCTCTCTCCCGGGGGCTCCTCCCCTCCCTTTGCATCTCATTAGCATACATTAGTGGCAGGGCAGGTGCAGAGGGAGGCAGTGAGAACAAGACAGCAGCATAGGAAGCCACTTCTTCACCATGGCTCCTGGACACACACTACTACCACTACTACATGGCTGCTGGGTCCTGGGGATCGTGCTGCTCAGCACTGCGGGGACAGGTAAGGGGCTCCCTGGTACCCCCCAATGGGACCTCTCCATCTGTATTATCTTCTGCATTTACAAGGAGGGGGAGGGAGAGGGGGGGGGGGGGTGGATTGCAATGACATAGACAGGCACCTGCAAGGCACTGGCTGGCAGGGAAGGAGTTAAAGCCCTATGTAATGTTCTTGTTCTCTGCAATGAGCTCTACTTGTTGTCTGCAAGCTCTTGGCTTGACCAGGGTCAAGCAGATTGGGGTTCGCAGGTCAACCCCTGGCATGGAAGGAGTTAAGGAAGGAGGGTAGTTGCAGGTTTGGGGGCTAGTGATTTTTTTGGGAGAGAAGGTATTTTAAGGGATGCTTTTTGCATTTTGCTTTTTTTTTTCCTTGCTGCAGACGATTTTAAACAAAGAGATGTGTGTTTAAGGGGCAGCATCGTTTGCTGAATGCTGTGCCCCCCTCCTCCTCCTCCTTCTTCCTCCTCCTTTTTGTTTAATTTTTTTTGGGGTTGTATGTATGTGTGTGTGTGTGTGTACCCATCCCCTCCAGCATGTGTGATTGATGCAGCCGGGATGAAAAGAGTTAATCCCTGTGGTCCAAAATAACAAGGTCCCTGCTCTGCCCTTGTCATCTTCTTCACTTGTCCCCCCCCCCCCCCCCCCTTCTCCCAGTGCCAAGCCAGCAGGGAAGAGATTCCACCCAATTGTCCGCATTGTCCATTCAGTGGGGCTGGCAGTGGTACCCACAGTGCTGGGGGCTACACAGGATCCTATCTCCATTGATGCTGCGTGTTGCTATCAGTCTGAGACTGCGTGCGCAGCAGATGCGTTTTTTTTTTTTATATCAAATGTCACAATGTAGCACGGATTGATAGTCCTGGGACCCGACCCCCTTGGCACTGGAGGGCATGGGTGTAATGATCAGCTGCTGTGGAACTACAAGCCCCAGCCTGCCATGCTGAGACTTGTAGTCCTACAGCAGGCACAGGCTGCCCACCTCTGCTGCATGTTCTTGATGGTGTTAGAGATACCCCCTCCCCTGTGCCCATCTCTGCCACTCTGTGCCATCTGCTGGGCACCTGACACCTCCCGACTTGTAACTTGATGTCTGTATAGTTTTTGGCTTCATCTGAAAGTAAGAAAAAAAAAAGGTCATTTACTTCTCAGCGTGTTCTTTTCCCGTCATTAGAGGGAGATATAGCAATGGGCTTTCCAACAATACTGCCTTTCAGGATGAGAAGTCTCTTGCTGAATGCTACGACTAGAGGATGGCTTGTTAACTCTAAATAAATAATTTTCACATAATTAAGCCAGGATTGCTTGAAAAATGCTAAGGGGACAGGTGTGTGTACTTTTGGCTATATATATATTACTGTGATATATTTACATTATTTATATATGTATTGCAACAGTTTAATGATATATATTTATGAATTATATTGTATTACACCAAATTGTGTTCACTCATGTTAATCACAATGTGAATCTCCTATATATATATATCCCAGAGAGTGCCTTATTGCATCCTGCAACCATTGCTTTTTCTCTCCTCCATTGGACTACATATTGAGGAGCTCTAACACATGGGCTAAGTAGCTGCATTAATCATATGACTTCTGATAACCTGACCACATGACACATCAGTGATAGTTAATCACAGTGGTTATTAAACCAGCCAGTGCTTCCTGAGCACCCAACACTCTGCCAATCATCTGCCAGGACAATCTGAGCTGGCTCTATCCAATCCTCCTAGCAGGGGGGACACTGCTGTCAGGGGCGCTGTGGGCGCAGACTTGTCCTAGGCATTATTTGCAAACATGTATCATTTATCTCTTACACATGGGGATGTGTGTGTGGGGACTGTGCAAGTTTTGGGGACGTTAATCTATCAAGGCTGACCTATAAAGTACAAACTGAGTCTTTGTAACAATCATTCAGGACTATAAATATGAAACTGCTAACACAGGGAGAGTGAAAGTGTTTACTGATCTCTGCATTTGCAAAATACACGTTTGCAGATAATGCATTACTTGTGTCTGTGTGATATATATATCCTACTTCTGATAACAGAATATGGTCATCATTAATTAAATAAAATATTATTTAATATTTAAAAAATACATTATTTAATATTTTCTATGAATCTCTGAATTGCACTGTATTAATCTCTATTATGTTATTTTTTTGGTGGTATAGTGACATATGCTATACCTATGTATTTTATAGGACTTTTCCCCTCACTACCATTTTTGTTTGTTATATGTGTGTGTGTGTGTGTGTGTGTATATATATATATATTATATATTGTCGTCATGTGGCATTCAAAAGTATTTATCTGATGTCTACATTTGATTCTTTGGGGAGTTTTAGTGCTTTGCGACATTTTATAATATACTGTGTATTTTATGAGTTGTAATGCACCCCTGCTGTAAATTATAAGGTTATTAGAGCTCACTGTGGACTTCTGTGAATATCCACAATCATTTATTCCTTTTAATTCACAAGTTTCCCCAATGATGGAATCTGTACTCACTATTGATATTATTTGCTAGTGTTTTCTTATATATTAACTTTAGATGTTTACTATATTATATACACCACTCTTTCTGAACAGAAGGCAGGTTACATAAGATGTTTATGTTTACATTAACATTGTATCTTCCTCTTTGGCTGAGTAGATGGCTTTGATCTTATCGCGGGTTAGTACATGCTGTTTTCAGGGTTCGTCAACACCAGCTGCGAATCCCTTTACATGAATTGGGTGTGACCTATATTCCTAAAAGCCGCGTACTTCTGTAACTGTGAATAGTTTGACGTTGCCTATACCTTATGTCTTTTAGTCACATGACTAGAGCAGGCCCCCAGGGTGTGAGGCAAAAGGTTCCTACCTGCGTAATATGAATATGTCTGCACATTGCTGATTAAAAATGAATTGTCTCAAAAGAGTGCGTGTGTACCTCTCCCTCGTACACACGAAGTTAAAAATAACTGCAACGTTGCAGTCGCTGTGTCTTTTCCCTCTACTGTTCTTGTTAGTTTGCTGTCATCAATTGTGAGAACTTGGTGACAGGTTAAACACCAGTTGGTTTAAATGCTGCAGAGTTGCCCAGAACACGTCAATTTGTAAACAAATCTAGCGTGCCGCTAGATAAATCCCGCCTGCTTTCGATGTAAAATATATTTGTAAAAAGAAAATTCTTGTGATCCAGGGGATGTGTTAGTTGGCCATAGTGTTTTCTGTTTCATACAGTAAGACAATTAAATAAGGTAGGATGCAAATGTCAACAGTACTCTCAATGATATCATACAAGTTCTTCTGTTATATTTAATGGGAAAAGGTTGGACAGTTAAATCGCACGCTCCTTAATCATGTGTTTGATATTAAAACTATGAGCGTCGTTCGTTTTGTTTTGCCGCTGAAAGTTCACAGATTCCTAGACTGCAAGTGACTCATAAGTAAAAGTGCGATTTGTACCATTAATTCAGATATATGTTAAAGTAACGGGGGAGTTTTCTACCTTTTAAATGACGTTAATGGTTTGTGCATGCTGTCCTGCATTGGGTTATATCCAGGACAAGTCATTTAGTGTGTTTCCTGCACAGATCTGGGGACAGAGGTGTCAAACCTTTGGAAAAGGAGGTGTGCATTTCTAGAATTTGAGAGCTAGCTTCTGATTGGTTTATATGGGCAGCACCTGCGCTTTAACTTTTTAGAAGGTTTGATCCATCTGCCCTCTGGTCTGCTTCCTGCGTTGGTTATAATTGCATATAGAGGTCAGTTCATAAGATCAATTGCGAACCGCAAAATAAGAGGTTGCGGAAAACATTTCTGTTGGCGCGACTGGTTGAAAGAGTAATACTAACACGACAATATCCGTTATAGTAACACTTCAGGACCATCTGTTCTTTTAAAGGATAATTCCACCCAACGCTGAAAATCAGGTCTGGTTCAATATCCTAAGTAAAACCCGCTTCTAAAGGATTACCTACATGAGGAATGGAAGATCAAAGATCCTTCGATATTTTGTGCACGCAATCCGCTGCTCAGCAATGTGGTTGACATCCTGCCAACCCAGTCTTTTTATTGACGGGCAGCGTGTCTGTACCACCGAAGGCATGACAAGATAAGGCAGTAAGCTGCCGGACTGTGAACCCCAGGTAAGTAATCTTTCCTGGGTACCGGGTTCTACTTATGATATTCCACCCAATCTTCAGCGTTAAGGTCGAATTATATATTAATTCAATCTTCAGTTTCGCTTGTTTTATGCCTTAGAATCAGGGGGTCCCATATAAAGCGCACTTGGAAGGAGCAAATTTTGGTCCCATTGAAAGTTTAATCCTACGGCTCTGAAGATATGTAAACAAAACAGTTTTTTTGCAGAGAGAAAAAAGTGTTTTCTGTCTCAATGATCACCAATGATTTGGTTTTTGTACGTGATTTGTGTACAGAATAAATATATTCCCTTGCCCATAGGTAACGTATACATTTTCTTTACATTTCCAGGGAACATTAAGGAAAATAACAACATGTATTTCCTTCCCTCACAAACCGCCGTACTCTATGGTATGACTGGCCAGTTTCTTGCACGCCACTTGTTGTTAAATTCCCAACATGCATTGCCTGCTGGTTAGCCATATCACATGTCGTTCATTCTGTTACACAAATGCCCTCTTACCTCATAAACGATCTATTAAAATTAATCCTTGGCATATATTCTAGCCTGTCCCGAGGACCTTATGTTTTAGGGTTTAACCATCCATAGCAGAAAATATTATTTATTGCTAATTATTATTATTATTATTATTATTTTTAATATACCTGTTGCCTAAAACATCATAGCAGACATTTTATGGGCTAAACACATACTCACGGCTCATTGCTATCCTTAGTTCCTAGAGAATTGATAGGCTAGACATCAGTTCACAAAATGGCTGCCTCCATCGTATAGATGTTGGGTACACTTTAAATGCACAAAAAAAAAAAAAAAGTGTCAAAAATAAATAATAAGCGTATTGAGGGCAGCAATTTCTGTTCCATAAATCCATGAACAAGCTAAAATGTGTATGCGCCGGCTCTAACACTTCCATTATACCAACAACCTGCATTTAAATAGCGCCTTACAATTACAAATTGTTCAGCTTGCCGACATCAAAGGCTTTTGTTTAATGTAATATTCAGAGCGATGGTTTCCAGGTCCCTCTGGCAAATAAGGGGAGATTTGTACATTACTACTACTCTGCTCTGAAGGCAACGATACCGGCAATTATATTCATATAATTACAATGACACATATACAGAGTGGTAACTGGGAACGGGGGGGGGGGGGCGAGGGGCGATGTTCCAGGTCAGACTTCAAGTTGCGCTGCTGGGAATAAAATCAACTGTTTGTCTTCCAAAAGTTCTATGGAGATTACCTGAGGCGCAGAGTCTAAATAAACGTCTGGGCTTCTTGTAGGACACCCCCATTGCAATGAGGCCCTGGGCTTTGGGACAGGATATCATTCTGACCTCGCTAGTCAGCCAATGACACAGAAGGACCAGAAATCAAAGGATAAGACGCAGTCAGACTCGGGAACAGCTGGAATAGAATAATGGTAATTACTTTTTGCTTAGGCCCAGGCTTTTGAACCTGGAACCTGCTTTGGATAAAAGACCTGAAGCTGGGTGCGTGCTTTAGCAAAAAAAAATAAAAATGGGATTGAGTAGAGCAGGTTTGGTGGTCGACCCTAAGCAGCGTTCTGTGATGATGTTATGTGATAATGAGCTGAGGTGCTCCAGGCGTAGTATAATGAACTGGGGATAGGTGAGCGCTCCCTTTGCATCCTAATGAGCTTGTGGTTATAGTCTTCCTGTGTGTTCTATTGTGCTGGGGATCAAGACCGCGACCTTGCAGTCTGTTCTGATGGTCAATTGAGCAACAATGGTTAATAGAACACTGATATCCAAGATCAATGTCTCTCTTTATCTCTTCTGTTATACACACTATATACACACACAGTGGGGGAAGTGGGGGTGTGTACGGTGGTTTGCTGTACCGCAGAGTCTCCTACTGTCTTCATTGCAAAACTATCAAATCCCATTCACTTGCATTCCCATTACATTTTTCATACCGCCACTTCTAAAGTTTCATACTGCCGCTTCTAAATGTCCACTTCAACCGCTGTGTATGTATATATTCATGTATAGATAAAGGGCCTGATTCTTTAAAGAAAGTTAGTCCCGTTGCGTGCCGTATATTGCTTGAAATTGCCAGTGAGCGCAATTCATCTGTGAACGCAAACGACACTTCCGACTGGCTGCGAATTGAAGGACGGAACGGGGTTGGGAAAGTAAGGGAGCACTTAGGGGTGGTTTCCAGGTACCCAGAAACCCCCCTTTCTCTAATCATGGAACCTCCCAGTTAGTAGATATGTTAAATGAACTATAACAACATTGTCTGCAGCCTACGAAACATTTCCATGAGCATCGGCATATGTTTTCATGAACGTTGGCCTCAACAAAATGGCCGTCGTCAGTTTTGTCTCTAGTGTATTATTTTTATAGTTTTCGATCTAGTGCTCCAGTGTCTGAAATAGAAACTAGAGAAAGTCAATGTCCTGTTATCATATGCAGTCTGAGGTGCAGCACTGGGTAAGTAGCTATAACACAAAGTTTAATCGTTTTTATTTTAATTGGGTGCGAGGGGAGATTAATATTAGTTTTGTAGAGTAATATTAATATGGTTAGATGATCAGATTTATTTAAACCAGTGTTCACATTAATGTACAGCTTTATGCCTCATTCCTTTTTTAGGTAATATTTTATTACATTTATGTACATTTTACTGTTCTAATTCTAGTGTTCATGTCTGACTACAGCTTTACTGCCTAAAGTCTGTTTTGTATGCGATTCTGAATTGTTTTGTTATGCTGAATGTATGGATACTGCACAGTACCACTTCTATTTATGTGTTGTTGGTGAAGTACATATATACACTGCACAGTACCACTTCTATCTATGTGTTGTTGGTGCTGTACATATATACACTGCACAGTACCACTTCTATTTATGTGTTGTTGGTGCTGTACATGTATACACTGCACAGTACCACTTCTATGTATGTCTTGTTGGTGCTGTACATGTATACACTGCACAGTACCACCTCTGTATATGTCTTGTTGGTGCTGTACATATATACACTGCACAGTACCACATCTGTATATGTCTTGTTGGTGCTGTACATATATACACTGCACAGTACCACTTCTGTATATGTGTTGTTGGTGCTGTACATATATACACTGCACAGTACCACTTCTGTATATGTCTTGTTGGTGCTGTACATGTATACACTGCACAGTACCACTTCTGTATATGTCTTGTTGGTGCTGTACATATATACACTGCACAGTACCACTTCTGTATATGTCTTGTTGGTGCTGTACATGTATACACTGCACAGTACCACTTCTGTATATGTCTTGTTGGTGCTGTACATGTATACACTGCACAGTACCACTTCTGTATATGTCTTGTTGGTGCTGTACATGTATACACTGCACAGTACCACTTCTGTATATGTCTTGTTGGTGCTGTACATGTATACACTGCACAGTACCACTTCTGTATATGTCTTGTTGGTGCTGTACATATATACACTGCACAGTACCACTTCTCTTTATGTCATTTTCATGTTGTACATTTAGGAAAATCGCCCCTACCCACGCAGCACCAAAAGTCTCGGAATCTCGGCAGTAGACATTTTTTCTTTCTTGTAAATGTAAAATATTAAAATAAGTTAGAATTACCGGGGGTTTCACAAACCTTTCTGGACCAGGGTAAAATATTTCAGAAAAGTGAATAAAAGCGGCGAGTGGAGGAAACGCCTCTCAGTAGCGGCTTCTGCACCAGTTATTCGATTACGTCTTACGCTCTGTGACTCCACCACACTTCTTATTTACAGTCAAATAATTTAACTGCAAAAAAGGGTCTGTTGCCGATTATATCGCAGCAAGTTTATTTTTGTTTGTTCCAAAATCAAACATTTGGAACCCCCCTAGAAATCCTGCACGTAGGCAGCGTACGGTAAGGGCATGCCGCGGCCGAGCGCATGCACATTCGTCCGCTCTGGGCACCTCTCAGGTACGTGATTTTTAGCCGTTTCACTTGTACCTGCTACAGGACAGCTGTAAGTGCCAGTTGATAGTGATGACAGTCATGCATGCTATAACATGTGTTTGCAATCTGTAGCTGAAGTAGATGTTAATAGTATTAGAAAAAAAAGAACATTTTATTTATTTATTTTTAAATGTAGTTTTGTTATTGATTATAGAATTAACAGGTGTTAATGTAAATAATATTTTCTTTCTGTGCGTTCTGATGGGACTTTATATGGTACATATGCATTGTGGTATCCTGCAGTGATCTGTCTGCATAGACAAGTACCGTACTTATACCTGTAATCAAATGTAAAAGTTCCTTGAGACCCTCTTGCACTTGAATACGGGGGTACCTGTGTGCAATTTGTGTCTGATTTCAAAGACCGCAAATTGTGTTCACTTTGCGTTGCTTGGTGAATCGGGCCCAGAGAGAGCATATAATGCACAAGTGACGTTAATGTATATAGTTCTGTAAATAATATCTGTTTACAGGGCGTTCTGACGTCACTGCTAATTATCAGTGAGCTCTGATGTCATTACTTATGTTCATTGGGAAAACCTACATTTTTATGGATATTAAAAGTCACCCTGGATTTCTCTAACCTGTGTCCTACTGCCTTGTGCTGTTGTATAGTCTCAGAAGTCGTCAGTTGACTTCTTGTGGGGAGAACATTATCTCATATATACATTACCCGTACATACTAAAAGAATTCAGCAACGTGCAAGCCTTAAATTCATCCTTGCCTACATTTGGGAAGTCGTATCCGGGAGAGGGGTGTGTCTAGAGGGCGGAACACGGGCAATCGTGTCATTTTGGCCTCGCCCCTCCATAAATATGCCATTTTGTCGCGGGGGGGCAAAATGTCATTTTAGCCCCGCAATTGCGGGATGCGGGAGATTTGCCAGCTCTCCCGGGAGTCCGTAAAACCGACCCAAATTTCGGGAGTCTTCCTGGACATTCCGGGAGAATAGGCAAGTATGCTTAAATTCTTTCTTCGCCATGTACCTTGTTTACTGAATCTCTGCATCCAGAAAACAGTAGGCGAAACAAGTTTCATTTCACATACATATTTTGTTTCTGTTTGTTTGAAAAATTAAATAAATATATATATATATATATATATATATATATATATATATATATATATATATATACGCACAATACAGTGCAAACAAGTATACGTATTCCAATTAAGTCATTGGCTACAGTCAATACAATATATATATATCCCTGGATATATATATCCCTCACGTCATGCTCATCCCACCAAATGACTACTATAACAGAGGAGTGAATATAATTGGGGTGATTGAACAAGGGAATCATTCCTATTTCCGTGTACAGAAGGAACTCAGCAATTATTTTCCTCCCTATGAGGTTAAACGTGACGCTGCATTGATGGGGCTTTTGTTTGTCTTTATTTAGTTTAACACTATTATGATTTAGTACAAGGTTTTCAGCCTCGCTAATTATGTAAAAATAAAACAAATGATTGAGATAAAAAGACAAACATCGAATAAATGTCCCCTAAATCCTCCAATTGAAATGGTCTTAGCCAAATCCACCTATACCAATGACCCAAGAAGATACGGTCATCCAACCGGAACACCGAATATTTCTGTTTTAGGGTTGTTCATCATAATTTTATCTCTAGGGGGCGCTGTTCTGATAAACTTTATTTCTGATACTTAACCTTACCTTAATCTTATTAAATATGCTAATGATTTACCAGTCATTTACAGCGGCTATTTAACCTTCTTGGTAAATGAGTTTATTGTCCCTTTAAAAGACTGTTAAGGATTCCATGAAGTCACTTTACTGCCAGATTCATAACAAACTCCGACTGTCTAAAATTAATTCCCAGTTCTATTGGTTTTAATACGGACAGTGCCAACCCTGATCAATGATGTATATTCAGACCCAGCCAACTATGTACTCGAAATAAACAGACATGGTGGGTACAAATCTATTAATCTAAGAAATGTGTTAATACACAGAGCGGTGGAAGGAGAGAATAGGTTAAAAGTTAATTTTTTTTGTATCAAGCTTATGCTGCTGTGGATCCTATGTCTGCCATCCATCTATGCAGTCTGACACTCTGTTTTGCTCATTCCCACCTTGTCATCTGTCGCCCACGAAGAAATGCCAGCAGACTGGCACAAGTGGAAGGTGAAGGATTCAGACTCGGATGAGGGGGATCATTAAAAGTTGAGATCTAAGTACACAGCAGTAGAATCGGGCAGCACCTTGTGTAGCAGGGGCAAACGCAGGATTTGTAGAGGGGGGGTTTCCACACCACGCCACCAGTGGGCGTGACCAGCATGCATGGGGGCGTGGCTATAATTTTAGACAGTGTTTGGCTGCTCTCCAACTCTTCCTATCCCCATAATATACATGGGCAATGCTGCATGCACTACTGTTAGGTGCACGCAGCTCTCCCTTTTCAAGCAGAGCCGTGTGAAGCGGGGGCAGGGTCCAGCCACCTCAATTATACAGTGCCCCAGGCTTGGAGGGGGGTTTCCAGGCATTCGGACCCCCCCCCCCTGCCTCGGTTTGCCTATGTGTAGAGATTATATACATGTTCTCCATACGAGTTTCACTGCACCTTGCAGGTCTAACCGGTGGGTGATGGAGAGTATAACATTTCATCCCGTTTCTCAAGGCACCTTACAGCAGGTACTTCTATTGATTGTTCTGTTATTCTTATAGCTGCTGTCTCTCATGTTCTGAAAATCTCTGTGTGTGTATGTAGCTACGTTGTGTCTTTACCTTGTTACTTTCCAACCCAGCTGACCTATAGAACTGTGTACAGCATTAACATTTCATCTTAAGAAACGTAGATGTGTCTGTAATGCGCGTTTATCTTTGATATAGTTTCACGGATATTATTGCAAGTTTAGAAATCAAACCTCCAGGTTTGGAAGCCGGTGGAGAACTATACATCAGATCTGAAGAGGGAGATGATTTAGGAAAGAGAGAGGCTGATCTGTACAGTGTTTGTACTCAGGATACGGCGCTGTGTCTGTACTTTGTATATATCCAGGGATGGTGTGACGGGGGAATGAAACGGAGGTGGAGGAACTGCATTCTGCTACGCGGTACATAGATCGCAGGGGAGGAGGAAAGTAGATGGCGATCAAGTTGGAGAAAGGCATGTGGGGTATAGGTAGGGGAGGAGTCAGTCATGTGACACAGATTGGTGAGGGGATGGGCATTTGGAGTACAGGTTGGTGATGAGAGGGGAATGTGCGGTACAGGTTGGTGATGAGAGGGGAATGTGCGGTACAGGTTGGTGATGAGAGGGGAATGTGGGGTATAGGTTGGTGATGAGAGGGGAATGTGGGGTATAGGTTGGTGATGAGAGGGGAATGTGGGGTATAGGTTGGTGATGAGAGGGGAATGTGGGGTATAGGTTGGTGATGAGAGGGGAATGTGGGGTATAGGTTGGTGATGAGAGGGGAATGTGGGGTATAGGTTGGTGATGAGAGGGGAATGTGGGGTATAGGTTGGTGATGAGAGAGGAATGTGGGGTATAGGTTGGTGATGAGAGGGGAATGTGGGGTACTGGTTGGTGATGAGAGGGGAATGTGGGGTACTGGTTGGTGATGAGAGGGGAATGTGGGGTACTGGTTGGTGATGAGAGGAATGTGGGGGACTGGTTGGTGATGGGAGGGGCATGTGGGTACAAGTAGGGGAGGAGTCGTCCATGTGTGACTCAGACTGGTGAGGGGAGGGGCATGTGGGGTAAAGGTTGGTGAGAGGAGGGGCACGTGGGTACATGTAGGGAGGAGTCGGCCATGTGTGACACAGACTGGTGAGGGGAGGGGCATGTGGGGTACAGGTTGGTGAGGGGAGGGGCACGTGGGTACAGGTTGGTGAGGGGAGGGGCACGTGGGTACAGGTTGGTGAGGGGAGGGGCACGTGGGTACAGGTAGGGAAGGAGTCGGCCATGTGTGACACAGACTGGTGAGCTGAAGGGCATGTGGGGTGCTGGTTAGAGAGGCGTGGGGCATGTGGAACATAGATCCGTGAGTAGGGGGACATGTTGGACACCAGTTGGGGTGTTAAGGGACATATGGGGCTATAGATGTCAGTTGAAAAAAATGCTTAATTAACCCTCAGATGGCGATGACAGAACAAGTATTGGGGCCGTACAAGTTCTATCTTGATGCTTGTTAAATAATCCTCCCCAGGTGTTATCACCTAAATGTAGAAGGGGGAAGCCTCAACGCCAGTGAAAATACCCGGTTTCTTTGGCAATAGGGCTTTTCGTCCTTTGATAAATAGAGCTCTGCATCTGAGCTGTGTATGTTCCCTGGACGTACATCTGTCTACTACTAAGTCACCTAGTACAGATACCGAGGACATTTTAAAGTCTCGGGGCCGCTCTCCATCTCTTTCTTCCTCTCTCCCTTCTTCATTTACTCATCTCACTCCTCTCATATTCTTACTGCCCATCTGTCAATCTCTATCTCCCTCTCTAGTCCCCCCCCCCCCCCCATTTCTCTATCTCCCTTTCTCTGTGACGCTCGACTCGGCTCAAATTAGCGAATCAAAGCTGTTCAGGAAGGTTAAGCCATGAAGAGGACACAGACGCGCTGCTTCCTATTCAGTGTTTGTGTTCCAGGGCGCATTTCCATGAGAATATTCTTCTATATTTCCCACCTCTGGAGCCTTAGGACATCTTATCGTGGCCGGCAGATGCCTCCTGTGAAATTACATTTCTACAAATCAATAGCTGAACTAGTTCCAGAGCCCAGGTCGCCACCACCTCCGCAGCTATACATCAGCGGGTACCTCGTGCCCTGGCGCAGTTCATCTTTCTTACTGCTTCCCTCTTACCCATAATCACACTGTGCTGTGCACTGGATGTACAGCTGCATTGTCCCTTATTTACTCTGCATATTCTGTACAGCCTTGTATCTCCGGTGCACTGCATATTGTATCTCTTTATCTGCTGTGTACTGCATATCTTCAATATCTATGCACTGCATAGTTCTACATCACCTGTGCTCTGCATAGCTCTACGTCACCTGTGCTCTGCATAGCTCTACGTCACCTGTGCTCTGCATAGCTCTACGTCACCTGTGCTCTGCATAGCTCTACGTCACCTGTGCTCTGCATAGTTCTACGTCACCTGTGCTCTGCATAGTTCTACGTCACCTGTTCTCTGCATAGCTCGACGTCACCTGTTCTCTGCATAGCTCAACGTCACCTGTTCTCTGCATAGCTCGACGTCACCTGTTCTCTGCATAGCTCAACGTCACTTGTTCTCTGCATAGCTCTACATCTTCTGTGCATGCCATATTGTAGTTCTTGATCTCCTGTGCACTCATAGTTGTCTACTCTGCCAGGATGTCCGAGAGACTGTCGAATTTCTAGGAGTTCTCCCCGGAGAGTACCCTCCCGCTTCCTGCCCACTGCCCCTGTGAAGTATGTAGGGGCGGGGCTTACTGACGTGATTCACAGTAAACTGCGTCATCCTGGGTTTAATGACGCACGTCGCGTGGGGAGGGCAGTCACTAGCGCATTGCCTATGGGGTAGTTGTTGTTTTTTTCAACAAATAAATACAATTTTTCTTCATTTCACTACAGATGAGCAAAGTTTGGAGCAAATGGAATTTTGCGCCCTGCACGGGACCCATCTCATAGCCTTGCTTATCATCCCTATCACTGTCTGCATATTCTACGTCCCTGTGCCGCTGCAGTGCGTACTTTCCGTTCCAGTGAATGGCAGTTTACTTTGTGCTTTCTACAGCACTCAACACTGAACACAACCTAAGCCCTTAGTCCCTGTGTCCTTTGTGCTTTATTGCTTTCCTCTGTTTTATATTACAATGCTTTGTGAAGTGTATTATTATTATTATTATTATTATTAGCATTTGTTTATATGCTGCCTCAGAATTCCGCAGGGCTGTATATTGGGGAAATAAAGCACAACATAAAAATACAGGGACAACGAGCAAAATACGGAACACTCAGGAAGCATAAATGCATTAATACCAATAAATAAAGTGCAATATATAAGACAAGAGGGTATAGTGTAACACAGAGTACGCAAGAGGCATGATACAAGGTGAGAGTGGAGAAGCGGAGAGAGCTCCCTGCTTTCGAGAGCTTGCAATCTAATGAACTGTACTTATACCTCCCTACCATTCCGATTTAGGTGGGACAGTCCTGTCATCCCAGTTGGGACGGCTTTGTCCCACAGGGGGGTGGACATTTGGGAGGTATTTGTCAGTGACCGCTGCTTGGCATGGCAGTAGTGTGCACGGCAATGGGAATGTTTTGAGGGGAGAGGAGGGGAGAAGATTTCGGGCAAAATCGGGACTGATGACAGATATGGAAGTATCCCAGACCAATACTACTCGGCTCCTGCCGATATTCCCCTGATAGTGCAATGCTTGGAATAGTTTTTTATGGTACATAAAAGGAGATGTGTGATCACAACGAATTTACGCACGATTACTGGTATGGATGGAGCTATAGCTACACTCCATAATGTGTCCTTCAGAATGAATACCAGCGTGCTCTCAGACCGGGGGTAATGCAGATATTATCACATTTGCTTTTATTTAAGAAATACCATCTTGACACAACACTAAATTTCAGAGATAACATTGTATATACACAGTGTATAGACACTGGGTGGACGGAACTTTGTGGTCCATACAATGATGTGTTCTGCCATGTGTTTACTCAGTGACCTTTATATAACTTAATGTTATGTATTTTGTATTGCATTTCACTATTATAATCTAAAAACTTTAGGGGGATAAAAGCTGCGGTATCTATTTAGAAATGGAAGTCACAGCTTCTGATAGAGCCTAGTGTGATCATTAACATGTAAACTAGGCTTGGACGTAGAGCTAAAATAAAACTTCTAGGATAATATCTACTATTATCAGTAACAGTACATCTTCCTTAGTCTATAACCTGGCTTCACCCGGGACGATTTAGTTGCTCGGCTAGATCACTTCAGCAATCTCTGGGACATTTTAATATGGTCATCGTCATCATCACCATTTATTTATATAGCGCCACTAATTCTGCAGCGCTGTACAGAGAACTCGCATCAGACGATGATTCCACAGCCAGAGACCATCAGTCCTGAAGTCATCTATATTACCTTTACCACCATGTCCCATACAGGGGCGGACCTAGACGATTTTTAGGGCGATTTAACATAGTCACGCCCCTCCTTCATTCGATTGGCTGCTCCCAGTTGGCCCAGGCCCTGGTCCCGATTTGCCCCGCCCCTCCTCCGTTTTGATTGACATCTTGGCCGCAATTTAAAGATCTGATTGCACCGATCGCCCCCCCCCCCCACCCCACCTTCCGGATCCGCCACTGGTCCTATAATGATCTGTGTGTTTACACTTGGATTACAATTGGGCTTTGGGATTATTATCGCAATGATAAGGAATGAAAAAATTGTCAGCAGCCGGAACAGCAATCATGATAAACGTTTGCGAATAAACAAGTGTAGCTATATCCAATCTTCTCTATGGTCACTATCCGCAAAGTGGCCACTTTTGTGATAGTCACCGGAGGTGAGGGCAGGTAAGATGCGGTGAGTGATCTGAAGATCCCTCTACCACAATGCTCTCCATATAGGATTCAAAAACTAGCACCAGTTTCAGATGTCGATAGCCATCAGGTACAAGTTCCTAAAAATCTTTGATTTTCAGAACTTGTTAAATCACGAAAAATAGCAGTCATTGCTGACGATAACTGTAGTTAAAAATAGAAGAAATACTTAAAATAGCGGTGGTCCACCCAAATCTGCCATTTCCGGGGATTAGGAGCATGTTAAATAGGTCCTTGTTTCCTAAATTCTGCAGGATCCTGTGCCCTGATGAGAGGTATGATAATATATGTGTGTTGTTTGACAATCAGTCTATTTATTTCCGTAACGGTGTGTTTACACCCCAGGCATTGCATAACGTCATTATATTTACAGCGGCAACAGATAGACGAGACCTTTAATATCTTTAACGTTTTTCAGCTTTGAAAGAGGGTTAATGAACTGATTTTCAAGCAGTGTGTTGGGGTGATATCTGTGTGCTAGTCCATGTGTATCACACGTCTAAGTGTAAACGCTACAAAGTGTTGAAATCAAGATATCTAGAGTGACGATATGTAAAATGGATTGTGCTCCCCTTTACTCATCTCTCTTGGATCCAGTTTTATTCATCCCAACATTTTTAGGACCCGTTTCCCACTTGCATAAAAATTTACGCCTGTACTAGAGTATTTTTTTTTATTTTTTTTTAATAGTTTTAAATGAACTTTAAGGCAGGTTTGTCACAGCATGAAATGAAGCTATGGCTAGCATTAAGCATATTGAAAGAAGGCACGGCGCTTGTGTTATCTGTTATCACCAGACACGAGTTTGCACACATGTCTGCATTCTTTGTATACTTCTTTTGTCCCAACGGAACCTTCTGTTCAAGCAGCAATCACCGTTAGGCCAGTAAAGTAGAGATTATTAATCTCTACAGCAAACAGGAGTGTTAGTACAGGTTGACAATTTTCCAAAACAAACCATGAACGCAACAAGTAAAAATAAGCTTTCCTGTGTGCCGGCTGTAATAATTATTGTTGGAATAATGTCTTTTTATACTAGATCTGCAGTGGTTATAAATAATGTGTCTGTTCTCCTTCCGCGGCAATGGTTTTGCCACTGTGTCCTACCATCGTTTATGGTTTAAGAAGGAGGTATTTTGTGAGTGTTATATGTACTTGGGGGGGCTTGTCCGAGAGAACTCCCCGAAATTCGTGAGTATCTTGACATTTGAGAGAGTAGGCAAGAATGGACTTAGTGGTTAGCACTTCTGCCTTACAGCACTGTGGTCATGAGTTCAATTCCCGACCATGGCCTTATCTGTGAGGAGTTTGTATGTTCTCCCCGTGTTTGCGTGGGTTTCCTCCATGTGCTCTGGGTTCCTCCCACACTCCAAAAACATACTGGTAGGTTAATTGGCTGCTATCAAATTGACCTACTGTGTGTGTGTGTGTGTGTGTGTGTGTGTGTGTAAGGAAATTTAGGCAGTAAGCTTCAATGGGGCAGGGACTGATGTGAGTGAGTTCTCTGTACAGCGCTGCGGAATTAGTGGCGCTATATCAGGAAGGTGGGCGTGCAGGGGACGGGGCTCCGAACATCACGTCATTTTGGCCCCGATTCCCGGTGAATCGCAGTGTTTTGTACCTAATTCTGCCCACTTCACTAGGAAGTGAGCAGATCCAGGAGATTGACACACTCTCCCGGGAGTCCGTAAGACTCGCGTGAAATGCGGGAGTCTCCCGGACATTCTGGGAGAGTTGGCAAGTATGGGATACAGTGATCCTTGCATACATTATCATTTCAAAATATTAACTTGCTGCTTTATTTTTCTAAAATGTATTATATATTTTATGTGCAAAAGAAAAAACACTCCTCTTACCCCAGCCTGTCTCGCTGACTGGTAGATACAAGCTTACACCCAACGCACACCCTTAGCCTGAAGACTTTTTAATCTATCTGTGACTCAGCCAAGGTTTGAGAGGAAGATTGCTCCTGCTTGTCCCGATCAGCTTCTCAGTCCACTTAAATATTATCGCTTTTGCCACCTTGCAGTTCACAATATTTTCCATCTTGCAAGTTACAACAGAAAGTCCTATTTATAGCTATGTTTTTACTATACCCATAAGGAGTAATAATAAATATAATTCTAGATAAATATACTGTGTATATATATATATATATATATATATATATATATATAATTCTACTGGAGGAAATACTTGCAGTGGAGATGTTTATGCCTGGTAGAATCTGTGTTTACCCAAACAGAAGCTGATTGACTGTTTCATTTTCAAGAGAAACGTATTTTTAGAATGCAAATACAAGGCAAGCTTTGCTCTGCTCAATGTTAGTTGCAAGTAGATGAGTGAAATGGCAGAGGAGTCCCACACAAGTTACAGACGGATTCAGTGCAAACTTTCTGATCGGTTTTTGCTGTGCCATTCTGCATTGTATTTGTAAATTGACATTTTGCTGAAATTATATTCTTGGAATAGAGGTGGAACAAGAAGGGTCAATTCGTGGTGTTTGGCTGTGGTAGGGCTGGACTCGTTTAAGGTCAAATGCTGCTGGTGACATGTGCAAAACTTCATGGCTACGTGCGGAATTATGCGAATATTTCATGGAACAAATATGTAAATTGTGCTCATCTGTAGTTTATCATTTAAAAAAACATTTTTGTGATCTTTATTACTCGTACGCAAGTGCAAGAGATTTATGGGAAAATTTGTGGATTTGCAGACCAAGATGTAGCATCTCATCATCATCATCATCACCATTTATTTATATTGCGCCACTGATTCCGCAGCGCTGTACAGAGAACTCACTCACATCAGTCCCTGCCCCATCGGAGCTTACAGTCTAAATTTCCTAACACACACACAAACAGACAGGCATCGCTGTGGATTTGTACTGGTCGATGAGACCAGTTTGGCAGATCCAGGAGGTCTCTCGCTATTTGCGGATTAGCCAAACTCACTTTTGCACCGAAGTTCAAAAACTGTATTCCTTAAATTAGATAAAGCAGTTGACAGACGCACAGCCCTTTTCTCCTAAAAAACGGATTTGTATTCTCTACCACCCTCAGGGTCCTGGGATGCACTTTTTAAACCTTCTAGTTGTGCCTCCGAAGGGAGGGGGCATTTCTAGGTGTAGATTTTACAGGTCGTAAATTACCGTTATGGAATTAGTATAAGCACAGGTTCCATTATATGTTTCATACTGTTAGTGTTTTGATTTTTTCAAATACACATAGATGTATTCATAAATCTAATGCTTTGCTCTTTTGGAATAATGTTGCCTGAGTATACCCTGCTTCAGGGGCAAACGCAGGATTTGTAGAGGGGGGTTTCCACACCACGCCACCAGTGGGTTTGACCAGCATGCATGGGGGCGTGACTATAATATTAGACAGTGCTTGGCTGCTCTCCAACTCTTCCTATCCCTATAATATACATGGGCAATGCTGCGTGCACTACTGTTAGGTGCACACAGCTCTCCCTTTTCAAGCAGAGCCGTGTGAAGTAGGGGCAGGGTCCAACCACCTCAATTGTACAGTGCCCCAGGCTTGGAGGGGGGGTTTCCAGGCACTAGTAAACCCCCCTCGGTTTGCCTATGTGCTTAACACTGATGTCCACACACTGAGCGACTTCTACAGATTACAGCTCGATTTAATTCTAAATGGATAGGTTTGGTTTTTTTTTCACTCTTTCTCCTTCTCAGATATTGTAAAACTGAACGCATAACGTTTGACCAAAATTAGCAGCGACGTGGAGGGCACAGCCGGGGAGACCTGTCACAGTGAGCTGATGCGGTCATTTCACTGCAAAGTTCACTTCACTTCGCTAGACAAATGTTAACCTATTCACTTCCATATGGAAGCAAATCCACGGACGCACTGTTAACCCGTTCATTTCCAGGAAGAAATGTGATTCAATAGCGTTGACTCGTTCGTTTCCAGTTGGAAAAAGGAATTGTTTATAAATATGGTTGAACTGTTCATTTTCTGATTCATCTTCGGAAATGGACCTTACGCAATTGAATAACAAATTACACTTGGATCAGCCTACGACTTGCAGAGCAGAACTTTTACACGGTACGTTTTTTTTAGCCAGATCATTTGTGCCAGATACAGGGCAGGTGTATGTGCTGATAGTGATAACTGTCATGGCATAGTCATTGTAATAAAAGCTACACGTATGTGTGCCATTAGCTAGCATGACTATAGGATGCATTGTATGTACAGTACGCCTTGACATCCTGATTTATGCATTTACTATTAAAAATAAATGTAAACATCTTTTTACAAACTTTTTTTTTTAATGATTATAATGTAAGGAGTTGTTCATTTGTTTTAAACAATATATACATTTTCTTTTGCATGCATTCAGACGGGACTTTAAATTGCACATGAATGTGCCTATCCTGCACTGTGTCCTGTCCGTCTACATACAAGTAACGTTTACTCTGAGCGTACTTAAAACCAGATCCAAATGGAAACATATACTGAGATCGGTTTGTATTTGAATACAGTCGGAAATACGCTCAAATTCCGTGCTCTCGTTTTTTTAAACACAAGTTGCGTCCGAAGATGATTTAGGCCCACAATGTTAACCTGTTCAGTTCCAGGGGCGAAGGTGAAGCTGTAGGGCATCCTTTTCTGCGTTGCTGACCCTAGATTGTTCATCACGGTGCGGATAGGGAACTCAAGATAATGCACATTTGGGAGTATATTTACTAAACTGCTGGTTTGAAAAAATGGAGATGTTGCCTATAGCAACCAATCAGATTCTAGTTCTCATCTTCTAGAATGTACTAAATAAAAAACAACTAGAATCTGATTGGTTGCTATAGGCAACATCTCCACTTTTTCAAACCCGCAGTTTAGTAAATCTAGCCCCTTGGTCTCTCGTGAAAATCTGTATTTCACCTATTCCCTGCCAAAGAGAAACAGTAATTATTTAGACACACCGCTATAGTGCTCACCTTCAAGACGAGGTGGCTTAGACTGGTTAACCCATTCACTTCCAGACAGAGGTGGCAATATTCACTGCGTTTTAACCCGTTCACTGCCAGAGTCAGTTGTATTCATACAGCCGTAATATTCATCTCTTTTATTTAACCCATTCAATTCCAGGGTCGGCTGTAGTTTTACAGCCGGAATAATAACCTGATGTATGCACATGAAAGCATTTAATATGACTTCCTATCGCCTGCAAATGACATTAAAACAAATATAGTTTTTTTCAGCAGCAGTCAGCGGAGATTGGGGATAAAGCGATAGGATCACGGACCTTTTACCAATTTACTTTGGAGAACAAGCCCTCGGGCACTAAAGGGGTTACTGCTGAAGCGGCGGCAGCCCGCGGTGGGGTCAGAACATGACTGCGATTAGTAGGGACAGTGTGAGACCAGCCCTGTTTGCTTGAGATTTCCCTCAGGACACACTCCAGTGATCTGCAGGAGGATGAGGAGTCATCCGTGGAATTCAGGATTAGCTGCGTCTCCCAGAGCAGGAATAAGGACAACACGAGCGGAATACGCGCCAGTGAGTGTCAGTATTTAGCGGGGATACTTTGTATCGAGATTTCTGCGGAAATCCTAATTGGAAATATAGGAATTGACAACTGAAGAGAACCAATTGGCTCATTTTTGACTGCCTATGTCCAAGTCAATTTAAAAAGCTGGTACTTATTTAATTTCCATCATGGGGATTTTGATAGACTCTCCTTTCAGCTCAGGCGACCTGTTGCTCTTCAGTAGTTAGAACATACTTGCCTACATTCGGCAAGTGTAGTCCGGGAGAGGGGCGTGGCTAGAGAGTGGGAGGGGGTGGGGCGCGGCCTAATGCGTCATTTTGGCTCCGCCACCCCCGACGAAAATGACGTTTTGTCGCGGGGGAGCAGCCAAAATACGCCAGTCGCGTCAGTTAGGCTAGGCAGTTGTGGGATGCGGTAGACTTCCCTGCTCTCCCGGGAGTCCGTGAGACCGACCCGAATTTCAGGAGTCTCCCGGACATTCCGGGAGAGTTGGCAAATATGAGCTAGAAAACTACCAGTTCCAGGATTCCCCTCGGTGGCAGGGCAGTCTTGAACTTGTAGTTCCGCGACAGCACAGCCATATATTGCCTATCTGCACTGTACATCCTAGGCAATGGCGTTGGTTCACCGAATGGTAGCCCTGGCTCTTTGGGACGATTATTTAGACCACTTTTCTCTGATTCGCACCGGTTACGGCGGCCAGAAGATAACCGCGCAGTTGTCAGCAGGTCCATTTTCCACCGTGTCAGAAAATGATCCTCTTAGTTTGGAGAGGACCAGTAAATGGGGATCGTGGCCATTAGCAACCCTCACACTCTGCAAAATCAGGAAACGTGCCCAAGACCCGTTGCGGTATGGCAGCGTGTGTGGGCACGTTTAGATGCTATATAAATACTCAGGCCTGTGCATTGGATACATTTGTTTTGGCCCAGTAGATCTGTTGACATACCAAAGGGCAAGGAAAATAAACATGCCTGTCCTGGATAATAGAATATGCTAATGTGGATTTCCCCTTTATGCTTGGGTAGGTAATGCATAGTATTTCCCAGCAGGAGTTGTCTTACAAACCTTACAAACCTGTGTGCACATAGGTTGCCTAAGCACATACTTGTGGGCAGCACGGTGGCTCAGTGGTTAGCACTTCAACCTCACAGCACTGGGGTCATGAGTTCAATTCCCGACCATGGCATTATCTGTGAGGAGTTTGTATGTTCTCCCCGTGTTTTGTGTGGGGTTCCTCCGGGTGCTCCGGTTTCCACACTCCAAAAACATACTGGTAGGTTAAATGGCTGCTAACAAATTGACTCTAATCTGTGTGTATGTGTATGTGTGTGTGTTAGGAAATTAAGACTGTGAGCCATAATGGGGCAGGGACTGATGTGAGTGAGTTCTCTGTACAATGCTGCAGAATCAGTGGCGCTATATAAATAAATGGTGATGATGATGATACTACATCCTCTACAATCTATTATTGGTTCAATACATACTTGCCAACTCTCCAGGAATGTCCGAAATTCGGGTGGGTCTCACGGACTCCCGGGAGAGCTGGCAAATCTCCCGCATCCCACAATTGCGGGTCTAAAATGACGCGATTCACGGCGAATCGTGTCATTTTGGCCCCGCCCTCAAGCGGCAAAACTGCATATCTGTCGCGCCTCGCCCCCTCCCGCCCCCCTCGCACACTCTAGACACACCCCTCTCCCAGATACGTCTTGCCAAATGTAGGCAAGTATGGTTCAATTTAGATGCATCCTTACGCAATACTTAATAAGAAGTTTGAGGTAGGGGTTGTTATATTTTCGACAAACTGCAGCTCCCATCCTCCACACTCATCTCCCTGTTGTTCATACAATTCAGTGTTTATGCTGTCTGTGAGGTCTGTTTACTAGCATTGCTCAAAGTCACAAACCTGAGCTATAAACATAGCAACCAATCAGATCTTTGCTTTCATTTTGTAACATTGTGTCACTTTCACTAGACAGATGCAAGCAGATTCCTGATTGGTTGCTATGAATTTAGTGCAGATTTACACCTTTGAGCAATGTTAATAGCCATTGTTTCACCTGATAACTTTGCACTAAGCAACCCTTCATTGGAGTAGGAGTAAAGTCCATTTTCCTGTCCCAAATGGTTGGTACGCTGGCGTATTCGTTGCCTCGCAGCTCTAGGACCATGGATTTTATTCTGGCCTATCATTGTGGAGTTTGCACGTTCTCCTCCATGTTTGTGTTGGTCCCCTCTCACACTCCAAAGAGATGCACGTTGGTTCATTGGTTGCTGACAAAATGAATCTGTGTGTGTTTGTGTGGTAGGGAATATAGATTATAAACTTCACTGTAGTAAGGATCGATGTGAATGACTAAATATTCTCTGTAAAGCACTGTGTAATATATAGAAGGTGTGTATATATAAAGGTTGATAATAAAGTTGATAAAACCTCTTTCGTAGGGGAAAAATCAATTAGCAGCGAGGTGGCACATCCGGTTGAACAATTTGCTGGCTAATACGGTAGAGAAATCCCTGTAGTTCTGTGGGGCATGAAATGAGTGGGGTCTCTAGTAATGTGTCTTCGTGGACTATTCTGGAGACACACGAGGTGCTGGGTGTGTCTCCAGAATAGTCCACGAAGACACATTACTAGAGACCCCACTCATTTATAGTATTTCTTTCCTTTCAAATCAAGGGGGTAATGTCGGCGTATCGAAATATATTTAGGGGTAAAAGGTAAAAAAGTTCCCTGATCTCTGCTCTAAATCATTGTCCTGATTAACCCATAGGTCAGTGCTGCACAGCTGGAAGCATTTGAGTAACAACTATCACCGCCATAGTAGATCAGGTGTATACATGATTCCGTTTGTAACATTGTAACATTCCGCTTGGAACTTTGTGAAACCAAAGTTTGATTGAACATTCCGAGTCTTAAGGCCGCTTACTATCATGTGTAGGGATGCTACATATCTGTGTTTTATTGGTTGACAGTTTAAAAAAAACAAAAAACTTGCATATATAGGGTTAATGCACATGACCTGATACCAGGAGACAACACTAGTTACTAGGGGTGGGGTGTGGTGAAAGATTCTTACATCTAACAAATGGAGGCTTGATGGGACAAAAGGATGCGTGTTTATATAACACAATAGGGGCCATTCTGAAGAAGTGTTACTATGTATGGGATCATTGTTATAGGTGACATTACAGGGAGTGGTTAATACATTATGGAGTCAGTTGTAAAGAACATTAGGAGATGTTTTACTGAAGGCCTATTACAAGTAATAAGACGTTTTATAGGGAACGGTTATATTTGGTAAGTGGGTGGATTTGTCATTTTAGAACCAGTGAAAGACCCCTCTGGAAATAAAAGGTTTAAGACGGAAACCCCACCCTACTTAATGCTTTTAATCCTCTCAACCTCTTTATAAACCCTGTTTGAATGGACTCCTAATGTATCTCGCTATCGATAATAGAGCAACACCTCAACATATTGTTTAGCTATAATACCAAGAAAGGAGGAGGGGGAGGGGGGTGTTAGAGAAGGAGAAACAACTTCATAAAATGGTTAATTTCACACATTTCATCCTGTGACTCCGAGCAATTACATTATCTCTATCTATCTATCTATCTATCTATCTATCTATCTATCCATCTATCTATCTGATATATTTCTATCCAACTATCTTTTTATCTATCTATCTAACTATCTATCTATCTATCTATCTATCTATCTATCTATATCTTTGAGGCGTCTATTTATAATATAGGGCTGGTCTCAGACAGCTGCTTATCGCAGTGATAGAAAATCACCAATCACCATAATTTAATATTAAAATCTTGCCGAGACAGCTGAGTGATACTGACCTTGACCGATAAGGGTCAACTTACCGCTTCGCCGGACCAGTGTCATGGGACATGCGTATGCGTGACCCAGCTAGGAGGCTTACGCATGCGCGGTGGAACTGAAGGCCATGACTTGGGTTTCCAGTTCCACTTGGTGAACAAAAAAGTAAACAAAAATAAAAATACAACAACTTTTTGTGCAACTTCATATGCACCGTTTTCCTAAATGTCTCCTTTCCATCATGCTTGTAATGTATTCCTGGCATCCCTTAGTCCCAGAATGGTTGGGCTTCTCCCCATTCCATTCCCTTGGCCAGGGATCCAGAAACTCTCCAGATTAGGGCGGAGAGGGGGAGCTCTGTTTGTCTTACATGTCAGCCTACACTAACAACAATGCTTCATTTACATACCAGATTAACCTCTCGCGGGCCCCAGTGCCCTCGGCTCAGTTTCATGTTTGCAGTTAGCAAAGCATTTTGCTAATTAATGCAGTGTTCATTTCAGGCGGATATTTAAAAACATCTACGTCATTGCTGTGTGTATTGCAGCTCCTGGACAGGTATTATGAAGATATGAGGTTAAAACTTGGAGGCCAATTTGTTCCCTAGTTTAAAGGACATAATTTACTGATGGATTTCTTTGCAAGAAGTCGGTTAGATCGTTAAGTTATTGTTTGATATTGATTTTTACCCCCATTGTAAGCTGCCTTTGATGCAGAGAATCTGAGACTATGAACAAAGTTCTGTTGATGATGGATATTGACGGGGCAGAAATGAAGCAAAGTTGTGCAGTTTTAATGCAGTACTCCATCCAGAACTGAAATTATATTCTATTAATAACCTTCCCCCAACTAGTATAATATTAGCACCTGATCACCAGTTAATTCTGCTGCTGGTACAGGCAGGAATATTTTGTATTTGAGCACTCCCAACTCCTCTTGTGTCAAAAGCCCTGATTGGACAGTTGTCACAGCCATCCAATCAGTGCTCACCACCCAATCAAGAATGGAGGTGTCTCCAGCACTTGAATTTCATTGGTCAGGTGCCCCAAAGTGGGGCTGGGAATTTGGGTAATGTCTCACAAAATAGGGGCCCCCTGAATGCTACAACTCTGCTATTCTGCTTGGGGAACTACAATCAGTTTTGTTGTTTAGCTCAGCTATACACTGGTTTAAAGGAATTATCCAAGACCGTTTTTTGGGTGTTTTTAGTGTCAAAATTAAGAACCAACTATTGTGCTTGGGCAATAGTTAGACACTGTAATGTTGACAGAACTTGCAGTACTACAATACCCATCAAATCACAGTTACTAAATTTTTTTTTCGATCTCATTATTTTATTCCTCTTTAAAAAAAAAAATCAAGTTTATAAATCCAGTAGGGTAGTAGCAGAAGCCAATTTAGTTGGTAATATTGTAAAACAGGGACATTCGCAGAGCAGCAATTTCTAGGGTCAAATCTTTAAAACTTGGACCCCTTCCTGAAAACTAGCTATAATAGACAACTATCCCCTGACGTGAGAATCAGTCCTAACGACTTAACTCTGCAGATTTCTGGTGACAATCAGATTGCTGCGTTGATCTGCAGATCGTGTTGCGCCGTCCAGTCTTCACAGTGCTCTGCAAGAAATCACTGAAAAGGTTAATAAAACTGTAATTTCCCTGCATGTGGGCGCAGTAGAAAGGCTCCGAGACCTATCCTCAGAGAAAGAGTTGAATTCTCTGGCTATTGGTATGCAAGACAGACGCCACTTCGCCCCACTGCCAGCTCCTACATTCTGTACCGCCCTGCAAATACTTTTTTTTTAACAAGTAAAATCAGCCACTCATTGGGATCTGACAATTCTTGGTGATGAGGGCATAAAGAGAGAAAAAGATTAGCTTGTATTTTCTGTATAATGACACTCTGTGCTCAGCTCGTCTTGCAAATCAGATCCTAACACCCAGCAGCGTTGCAGAGACAGACAGCTGACATGCGTTTTCCTTGTGCCCTCTACCTGTTTCTTCCGCACCTGCCAAGAGGTCCCCGTTCACTGCGAAACCTCAAAAACCGAAGCCTTGATTTCAGATTCTCACCGCATATACCGAGAGCTTGATTTACAGTCGCCAAAATAAAATTGATGGTTATGATAAACTGCGCGCAGATCAGTTTTGCAAGTGGGTGGCTTACTCTCTGCAGACCCAGCAAAGCGTGAGATAGCTCTTAGGTTAAGTGATTGTGACTGTAAGTGACGGAGGATTCGAATTCCATCTTTATACTTTAGCATTTTCTTGCTACAATGTAGCTGTGGGTGCGTGGTCAACGTTTGAGTTTGGGTCTAGACTCAGACGCAGAGATGGCCGAACGAAATTTATGTCCAAAGGTACATTGGGCATTTCTCATCAAACCTTCCAAAACCCAAACATCCCTCCAAACCATGTATTCTAAACTTAATAAAGTCCAACTGTACAAGAAAAAAAACCATACAAAATACCTCATTGTTCGATATAGAAATGAAAGTCATCCACAGTTTATCAGAAATATAAAAATATATAAATGGATATACTGATTGGGACTTTTACCACTTCTTACAGTCCTGCTCGTACTGTTGTGTTTCCAAAATTTTGGTTTCCTTGGCAAATGCTTTACATGTGGTAGAAATATCACACGTTTTGGAGTTGACTGTATACTATGAATCCCTTTTGCAATTGTCAAAAGCTCTTGTTTCCCTTGGAAGTTGCCTGTAATTAAACCTATCCCCCATACTACAGGAGTAGGGCAGCACGGTTGGCAAAGTGGTTAGCACTTCTGCCTCACAGCACTGGGGTCATGAGTTCAATTCCCGTCCATGGCCTTATCTGTGTGGAGTTTGTATGCTCTCCCCCAGTTTATGTGGGTTTCCTCCGGGTGCTCCGGTTTCCTCCCACACTCCAAAAAAACATACTAGTAGGTTAATTGGCTGCTATCAAATTGACCCTAGTCTGTCTCTGTCTGTCTGTCTGTCTGTGTGTGTATGTTAGGGGATTTAGACTGTAAGCTCCAATGGGGCAGGGACTGATGTGAGTGAGTTCTCTGTACAGCGCTGCGGAATCAGTGGCGCTATATAAATAAATGATGATGATGATGATACTACAGAAGAAGTCCCATGGCAGAGTTTTATGTCTTGAAGGATGACTTTTGTTCGGTTTAAGAGAACTACCACTGTAGATATGGAAATAGTTAAACCTGACATTACCTGGATTATGTTGAATCTTTCCATGGAATAATTGCCCAGTTCCTAAAGGGTTTTCGGTATTAACTGCAAGCTTGTGGCCCTTTCCGCTTGGTGGAAGGTTGAGGCACAGTTCAACAGTTGATCATAGGTTCCTTTTGTTTCCAGAAATTGTATTAATCTAGTATGAATAGATACCTGTAGATGGGTGCCCTTGACGAGGTCAATGCCATATATGACTCGCCACAAAGTTCTCAAGGAAGAATTGTTAGGGAAAGCATAGCAAGAGGCATTGCAGCATGGTGGCTCAGTGGTTAGCACTGCTACCTCACAGCGCTGGGGTCTTGAGTCAATTCCCGACCATGGCCTTATCTGTGTGGAGTTTGTATGTTATACCTGTGTTTTCGTGGGTTTCCTCCGGGTGCTCCGGTTTCCTCCCACCCTCCAAAAACATACTGGTAGGTTAATTGGCTGCTATCAAAATTGACCCTAGTCTCTGTCTGTGTGTGTGTGTGTGTGTTAGGGGATTTAGACTGTAAGCTCCAATGGGGCAGGGACTGATGTGAGTGAGTTCTCTGTACAGCGCTGCGGAATCGGTGGTGCTATATAAATGGTGATTATGATGATTGCACTGGGGTCCTATGTACGTACGTGTCCATACTGCAGATCATGACATGACTGTAAAAATCTGCTTAATGTTTAATGACTATCAGGACCGTTGTACTGCTCCCACCTTCATTTTGTGACTCCTTTCTCTTTAAAATGAATTTGTACATCACGTTTCATAATCCCCTTCCTTGTCCTGCCGACTTAACCATTAGCCACGGATGCAAAAATAAATAAAACGAACACCTATTTTTGCAACTTTGCGGCGCAAAACTGCTGGTCAAAGCAGTTTTCAGCCAAATCGCATTTTCTGCCTCTAAGCAAATAGACGGAGAGGTGGAGGCTTCTCCCTCAGCTGCGATCTGGAACATTTGCCAACGGCTCTCATCCCTGCCTGGTTACTATGATCTTTCCGTCATTACATCTCTTACATTTGCATCATCTGGATCCTGTTCAAAGGGTGAAAACGTCTGTGCCTGGTGCTCGAAGGAGGCGGCAGCTCCCATCAGCTCAGGAGAGGGAGTCAACGTTTTAATATTAATCTTCTTTGTTGCAAATAATAACACTGTAATATGTTAACTTGTGCGGAGCTAATAGGGTCACTGGAACAATGCCACACTGTCATGCAGAATTTACAGTTTAAGAGAAGACTAAGCAAAGGAAATTACCATTTGAAGCTGAATCCTTCTAAAGGATGGTACTTTTCAGGGATTCTCTCATGCAAGGGAGCTGTCTGAAGGTTTCACGGTGATGTGCAGCCTGGTCAACTCCACTGTTCACCTCGGCTTGTGGGCAGCACGGTTGGCAAAGTGGTTAGCACTTCTGCCTCACAGCACTGGGGTCATGAGTTCAATTCCCAACCATGGCCTTATCTGTGTGGAGTTTGTATGTTCTCCCTGTGTTTGCGTGGGTTTCCTCCGGGTGCTCCGGTTTCCTCCCACACTCCAAAAACATACTGGTAGGTTAATTGTCTGCTAAAAAATTGACCCTAGTGTATGTTAGGGAATTTAGACTGTAAGCTCCAATTGGTCAGGGACTGATGTGGATGAGTTCTCTGTACAGCGCTGCGGAATTAGTGGCGCTAAATAAAATAGCTGATTAGGATCTTCAGATACACAGGACTACATGGGCTGTATACACAGATGTAGGCTTACGTAGGTTGATCTTCTTTCCGTCCCCTAATGCATATCCATGCTCTAATTAAGGCAGGAGATGACCCTTAGGTCAGCTGTATTAGAGCGCTGTGGGAAGGTCTGCTGATAAAATCAAGGGTTTTATATTTCCGATATTGGTGCATTGTATGACATTCACCATTCAGAACAAACAGTGTTTGTAGGTTTTGCAGGGTTTTTTTTTTTGTAACCTGTTCCTGAGAGATTAAACTGGACCTATACCTAAAGAAGGCAGCCGTTTTATTGGCAGAACCACTAAGTTATTAGACACTGATGTCATTTATTCCTGGTGAACTCATAGAGTGAATATTGGTTCAGGCCACAAAATGTGTTCTAACGCCAAGGTGAGCCAGAGAAAGGCCTGGTAGTATTTTTGGCTGCCAGGGATGTATGATTAAAGTAGGGAGATTATAGTCCTTATTGGGTTGAGCTGCTCGCTAGGATCCAGGATGACGTGACTCTTGATGTCATGGCCCCACCCTTGTGCTATGCCATAATGTGACTGTATCGTTGTGCAGTGGAGAGGTGGGGCCGCCATGAGGTGAAATGCATCGTCACATTCCCATATTTGCCCTTTGGACGTTTCCACCGGTATCTCCAGAAGGGTGAGAAAGTAGGCAAGTGGGAGTTATGGAGTAAGATTTTCAGAATGGCTTGAGCAGTAAAACAGAGTGCAGATATTCCAGATCTAGATATATCATCATATAAACTGATGAGGTGTATTACCATGCTTGCACAGTTAGTTATTTCCACCAAACAAAAATCCCATCAGCGACCATGGCCTCTCTGTGTTGTATCCTTACAACAAAGCTTCCTTTCCACTACAGAATCCTCTTTCATCATCATCATCATAATCATCATCATTAATTTATTTATATAAACTCTTTAAACTCTTTGCCATCACCTACAAGGCTCTCTCTCATTCCACTGCCCATTATATCTCGAACCTCCTCTACATTCAAACTCCGCACTGATCACCTCATCCCACTCCAGAATTCAAGACTTCTCCCGTGCTGACCCCCTTCACTGGAACGACCTCCCTCGCTCCATCCGTCTGTCCTCTAATCTGAGCACCTTCAAGCAGTCACTCAAAACCCATCTATTCCTTAAAGCCAATCAACCATCCAACCCTTGTTCTCCCCTCCTCCCACTTCCCGGTCTCCTCTTGCATTTCACCCCTCCACTGACTCCTTTCGTGCCTGCTGTCTATTTCCCCTCCCTCTTTAGTATGTAAGCTCTTATGAGCAGGGCCCTTTTCCCTGCTGTCTCGTTATCATTTCTTCTTCTCCAACGTCACTTTACTTACAATGTTTGGGGCGCCTCTAGTCTTGGTTCTACTTGTTCTGCTCTGTACTGTTGTACTCTGTACTGTTTTGGTCTGCTGTTTTTGTATCTTGTAAGGTGCTGCGGAAACCTTGTGACGCCGTACAAAATAAAGATTAATAATGATATGGTGGAGACGATGGTCTCTGCTAACATTATAGTTACACACAGATTCTTAAAAATGTTGGAAACCTTGGATATCTTCTGCTTGTGTCCACTGCATTTCGCGTTTTATGTATAATCTTTTCCATGTCTCTCCTCTGTCCTCCCCCTTCCCCATAAAAATTTATTATAATAGTTATGTTTCTTCGTTGTGACATATTATAGTTTATATATTTCAATATATTAACATTTTAAACAAATAAATTTGTAACAAAAATTCACTTTCGTCATGTTAAACTTTTTCTTATGTTAGATGGATTATATTGAAGGTCAAAACAACTGCCTATTAAGATCAGCTAATCTATAACTATTTTAAGGTTGTAAAGTCTTAAAGTATTTCTTGGAGACAGTTGATGCAAAACACAAATTACAACAACTTGGTGGTTAATAGTAGAACAAATGATTAACATTTGAAATTTGCTTTTATATAAATGTACATTTGACAGCAATAACTTTCTCTAGTCATTTGACATGAGCCTTGCATCATGTGCTTTTATGAACATTCCAAAGTTCTGATTGGCTGCAGGGTATTCTAGCCCCTCCCCCTTCATCACCTTCTTGTCTGTGTGTAACCAGTTATAAAAAACGAATATAATAAGTGTTCATGCACTGAAAAAGACTATTTCTCTTAAAACACAAATATTTCAAGTGATATTACTCCGATCCACACATCCCCTTTCATAAGCACTCTGCAGCAATACAGTCGTTTCATTTTAACTTTTGATCTATAGTAAAAGGCCTTTTTTTGTTAAGTTCATCTGAGTTCATTCAGGTTATTAGGAACAGACATCTGTAATTAAATGCATATTTTTATTATTCCTGAAGAGACTTGGAAGAAAACAAACCGCTAACTTCTGTAAATGGTTGTTTTAAATGAGCTCTGCTTTTAGTGGTGAAGATTTTATTTGTATTTATATGTATAATGGGTTTCTAGTTAGGTAGAGTTTTCAGAGATAGGTTTTATGTTGCATAAACAATACATCATGAGTTACCAATAATTACTTTATTGATCTGTCTTTTTTACATGAGACATGTCTCCTTGAGACCATTTATATCTAAATATGTTTTTTTCTGTATGTCAATTATACCAAGCTATTAGCCATCATTGGGTACAATGTTACCAATATAATGATGTATCGTATGTAAAGTCAGTATAGAATGTAGTCTGTTATTCTTATAATAAATAGAATCTTCTTAAGGTTGTCCACATTCAAACTACATCAATGTATTGCCTTGTGTGTACCTTTTATATCATCTATGAATAGTTTATACTTGTTCTTTTTTAAGTGCCACTTACTTTGCAATGTAAACAAAAAGCTTTAAAGCACAGACGCCACATACAGTTAAAGCTGCAATCCTTTGAAAAGATCAGGTATTTTTTGTAACATAAATCATTGTGACAGGCTAAAAGAAGAATGTTGTATTTACCATCTCCCCTTGTATTTTTCTTCAGGTTGCTATCAATGATTTATGTTTCTGGACTCCCATGGTCACATGATGTAGTGGGCAGAGAGGCTTTGGAACACCTCTCTGAGCTCTGTCTGCACTGTGACATCCTCCTACTCCTTCCTCTGCCATCACATGACATACTGAGAGCTGTGAGCCGCTGTCTGTGTAGCAGACTGACTGTGCCTGGCAGCCGTTTTTGTCTGCCAAGACACCTTTTCAAATGGAGATACTGATTTGTAGGATGATAGCTAAGAAAAATGAATGATGCATGCTTAGGATGTTCAGTTGTCCTTTAATTCCTGGAGAGTTGGCAAGTATGGGTTAGAATAGTACAATATTCAGTAACACTTAGGAAAAATATGTTAAAGAAGGCACCATGAGATTCTGGATGCTGAATGATCCAATATCTAATTCTCCTCTCCATCCCTTGAGAATCCTGGAATTAACGTTATATACTGTGTTTTCTTTAAGAGAAATAAGTGTGCCTAAACACTTTACATCTTGAGGAAAACGGTCTTTCAAATTACATGGAATTATTACTCTATTTTGTAGTCCTAGCAGTGCAAAAATATTAAATAAAAACTTGTTTGGCAACTGACAGTTGGAATTAGATTGAAAAAAGTTACCTAAAGGTCAGCACTAGTCAACCTGTGAGTAAATGACTATGGGCCTGATTCATTAAGGATCTTAACTTGAGAAACTTCTTATTTCAGTCTAATACTGACTGTTTTTTCATGCAACACACAAATATCAACTTTTAAATTTCAGTGTACAAATAAGCTATCAAGTATTTGTGTGCTACATGAAAAAACAGTCAGTGTTTAACTTTTATGTGCAAAACAGAATACTAATTTGCACCCCTTGCATTGTAACATGGTTTTGTCCAGGAGACTGAAATAAGAAGTTTCTTAAGTTAAGATCCTTAATGAATCAGGCCCTATATTTTCTCTTTAGAAAATGCAATTCAAGATAAAAGCAGGTTTTCCAGGTAAATGATAAAAGCCGTACTCATGGCTTCAAGAGTGTTGAAAGTTTAGTTGTGTTCATTAATATTATGACCCATGCATAGATGGCGATACCAGGTTGGTAAGGTTTGGTACGGTACTTGTACTTCCGCAATCAATATTAATAGGCTTCTCTATGCTTTGCGTTTGGAAACTAGCGGCAGTCAAACACCTGCGTTGTATAAGACAACGTCCTATCACCTGCGACAAAGGGGCCGTAGAGCGTTTTGCCTTTTGATAAATAGACCTCTTGGTGCCTATGGATGAATGAAGTTCTCACTTTTGATACTTCCGGTCTCTTTCTCTTAACAAATGTGCACTATTCAGTTTTGTATAAAGCTCTTTACCATGGTCATACGGTCCTGTGTTCCAAGTTGACGTTACAATGACTGAGTATTGTATATAATTGGTATGTGCCTCCGAATAACTTGTAGGGAGCTCTGGGTGGATGTTTATGTTGTTCAAATTGGGTGAAAGCCAGAATAGAACTTAAGTGCATTCCCTGATGTCAGCAGACAGTGCAGATCAGGACACAGGACACAGGTGTATATGGGCAGAGCGGTATAAAGAGAAAGACAAGCACCCATGTGTATGGGATGAAAGCACATTCTGATGTAGGTTCGTGTTTGCTGCGGCTGTGTTTGTGTATAGCAATGTGAGGGTGTGTTTGTTTGTGGGGCAGAAAGAGGGAGGGTGGATGTAATCTAATTATTGGGTGTGCGTGTGTGGCAAGAGGCGTCTTTATAGGCTTCTGTATGGTTAGTTATGAAAGTGCTTCCTTTAGGAGTCCATACTATACAATTTGAGAGACTTGAGAAACTGGAAGAAGAGTTTATATTGAGCAGCCTCCAAGCAGAGGGTTGTACGTGGTGCTTGAAGGTCACTCGTCACCTATATCATACTTGCCTACTTTTCGTTGATTTGTTTCCCCGGGAGGCGAGGAGGCGGAGTTTGAGAGGTGGGCATGGCTTAATGTCATTTACATCAATTAGATGTGGAACGGGAAAAGAGGACACTAATTAACACATCATACATCTGTTCACTTGGGGCCTGATCATCAAGGAATGCAAAGTGAACGCAATTTGCGTTTTTTTAAAATCGGCCTGATATTGCACACACGTACGTCCGCATTCAAGTATAAGATAGGCAGGTGTCGCCTATACACAATGGAGACAGTCGGGCTGATTCATTAAGGATCTTAACTTGAGAAACTTATTATTTAAGTCTCCTGGACAAAACCATGTTACAATGCAAGGGGTGCAAACTAGTATTCTGTTTTGCACATAAGTTAAATACTGCCTGTTTTTTCATGTAGCACACAAATATCAACTTTAAATTTCAGTGTACAAATAAGCTATCAAGTATGTGTGTGCTACATGAAAAAACAGCCAGTATTTAACTTATGTGCAAAACAGAATACTAGTTTGCACCCCTTGCATTGTAACATGGTTTTGTCCAGGAGACTTAAATAATAAGTTTCTCAAGTTAAGATCCTTAATGAACCAGGCCCAGTGACTTTATCATACTTGCCTAGTGAAGTGGGCGGAACAGAATCCTCGATCGCCCAAATCGCCGCAAATTGCACCATTTTTGGCCTCGCCCCCTTGAAGCAGAGACTCGGTCATACCATTTTGCCGCAGAGGGTGGGGCCAGAATTTCATGATTTGTGGCCGCCTACCCCCCCCGCCGCTTGATTTTAAAACTTGGCAAGTATGGATTTTGTGCGCTGAACCAATGTTGGTGAGAATTCTACCCGTCAATTCGCTAGGAACTGGTGACATCACTAAGTTTTTGGTAATTGGCTGCAAGTGTAATGAATATTGGTTTACAGCCCAAAACAAAATGGCTGCCTTCCCTGTGTGTAGACGACGGGTCCTTTTTAATAGCATATTCTACTTTATCTGTATCTTTATCTTAGCTGAAAAATGATCACATGACGCCAGAAATAGTATCACATACCACCTCTGTTTATAGGCTATTATTTCAGACGTAGTCTCTCTCACACAAGGTCACCAGCTCGTGTTAATGCTTCTGACGGCAAGCACACGGCTGCGAATACATGGCGCATTCATGACTGTTATCTGTAGCTCTGCAAGGTCGGGGGATGGCCTCCTGTATTTACTGGGAAGTAAATATAGAGCGTTTTGTAGGATAATGCAGAGGTATCTCTGTGCGGCACCATTGAAGACTAGAACACAATTTGTTCTGCAGATAATGATGTGTATTGTAATTTGATTGTCAGTCATACGATGGATCAATTCTACTTCTTATGCCTTATTGTACGTAGGTTATATTCATGCGCACCATGTGTTCTGTGCCTATTGTTGTATGAATTGCATTGTTAACATATCAACGCTTCCTTGATTTGACGGATTCTTTCTATTTCCCTTATCCGTACAAAATAGAATTGTTTATTTCTTTTTTCATCCTCCTTTGTGGTCTGTTTGAACCCCTAACTCGAGTTTTGTACCCTGCACCGTGGACATAAGCAGATATGTTGTTCTGTAATAATACAAACAAACGCACATAAGAACGAGAAGACTGGAAAAGGATGTGTATAAAATAAATAAATAGAGATGTCATGGCGAAATTCAAATTGCGTTTTGTAGAGGTACGAAGTTCTGATGAGTAGAACTACAGGGTTCCATGTCCGAGAGATAGGCACCGGCACATAACGGCGTTCAAACGTGACGCACTTTTATCCCAGACCACCGGCGCTTCAACTCCCCAAACATGGGATCTCTGAGGTTCTAATATTGTTTCATAGAGGGGATGCTCTAATTGGAATGTAGGATGATTAACCTGAGGGGGATATCTTTAAATCAAGAGAAATTGCGTTGAGGTTAAAACCATAACTATGTTGATTTGGGTTGAGTCATCTTAACGTGTCTCCTCATGCAGAGAGCGAATACAATGTCACAGGAGAAACAACATTAACTCTGATTGATCCGCCTTTGTAAATGTTTGAACATCTGTGATTATATGAAGAGATCCCGAACAGATGTCTATTTAGGGGTCCCTCAGAACTGGAGGTAATAACTTGTTCCCTTTCACACAGTAATGCCAGAAAATCATGGGCTTGCTGCTGCCATTGGTTTCATAAATTCTACCATGTCATTTTTATATTTCACTCATCTCAATTCAAGTCTGTTTTACATGGGTTCCTACCTATCGAATTGCTGTCTTAATTGGCACTTCTGTATTAGATAGAGGCTGTTTCATAAGGGAATGTTCGGTGTATAAAGAACTAATTGACGTGAGCTACAGTGGACCGTGAGGTTAACTCCGAGATGTCTTTTGACCCTGTGTCACCTGTGAAATAATGATTTACTTCTCTTTTTTTTTCCCATTATCTTATTCCATCACTGAGAGTATGTCTTGGGGAAAAAAAAAACCTGACTTTCTTTCACTGGTGATTTGTGGTCGGTTGATATCTCAGTTGATGTATAGTGTATTCCAGGAATTGTATCTCTATGGTCTGGTCAGCTGTACGTTTTAGAGTTTGGACAATGTAGATCAAACTTAGAGACTGGCAGCCGTTTTAGGTCAAGCCCAAGATACGCAGGCTTATATTGGGTCAGTTGCCTACAGACAGTGGAGGCAGCCATTTTGTGAGATAAACCAATATGCAGCCTATCATTTCACTAGGTACTTGTGACCTTGCCAAGGAATGAGGTACTCCATCCCTCATACCTCAGTCATACCACTAGTTTATAGTGAACTGATAGCAAACAAAATGGCTTCACCTACGTTAAAGGGAAAGGAATGGGGGGGGATACAAACATCTGAAAGGAGAAAATTTATAAGCGATTTTAATGTTTGCATATTAGTCTACTTGCGAACCTTTGAATAGTGAATTCCGGAAGATCCCTGCCAGGGAGCATGGTTGGAGGGCGGGACGCGGTCAATCACGTAATTTTGGCCCCACCCCCGGGGCCAAAATGACGCGATTTACCGCAAATCGCTTCATTTTAGAGAGTAAATTGCAGTATGCAGGATACTTGCCTGCTCTCCCGGGAGTCCGGGAGACCTACCCGGATTTCGTGAGTCTCCCGGACATTCCGGGAGAGTTGGCAAGTATGATATTAGTGTATTTGACATAAGAAAAAAATATGGCACATACACATAATTATTTGTATATACGCATGGCTTGGTTCTTGCTGGTAATGAGTGATTGAGGATCAATGAAACATTTTCATTATAAAGGATGAAGAATAAAGATTATAATGAACTAGAACCACTTATTGTTTCCATAACACACATTCATAAGTTCCAAGATACCATGACAGGATTTATATCTAGAAATAAGTGAATTTATTGGATTTTGTTCTGTAGATTAATTTTAGCCAATGGACAATAGTTCAGATTTCATGAAATATAATGCCCTGGTTCAACGGATTGTTAATATCATGGGTTAGATTCGTCAAACCTTCTCAAATGGTAGAGTGAAAGCAACCAATCAGATTCTAGCTATTATTTATTTAGTACATTGTAGAAACTCATAGCTAGATTCTAATTGGTTGCTATGGGCAACACTTTTCTTTTTTTTAGAAGGTTAGATAAATCTACCCCTATGTGTTATCTCTTTTTTAGGTGTGATATGATCCACATCTTATTTTTAGCCCTTTCAGGAGCTTTGAAGATGTAGTTGTCACCTGAAGACCAGCCATTTTGTGGGTATATCTAATATTCCTAAAAATGCAGTCTATCCACTAGTGACAACACTGAGGCATATATCAACAGATCTTTCTTTTGCTGATCTCTGCTCTCACATTTGAGTTTTGGTGAACACTAGATGAACCTATTTAGATGTATGATCATAGTTGCCTTGGTCTCCCGGAATGTCCGAGAGACTCCTGAATGTCTGGGAGTTCTCCGGGTCTCCCGGGAAAGCAAGGCAACCAGCTCTCCCCGTTGGTGAAGTGGGTGGGAGCAGGGCTAAATGCGTCATCCTGGCCCTGCCCCCTGCTGTGATAGGCTAAAATGGTCAAATATTGCCAGGGGGCGGAGTCTAAAGACACGAACAGTGTGGCCTCGCACCCATGAAGGATCCCCCTCCCGGATAGCTTGCTGCAAAGGTCAGCAAGTGTGTGCATGGTATATGTGTGGATTTCGACTTCATGAAATGAGATACCTTCCAAAATGTATCCAGGCAAAATTGGGACACAAAACGCGTTCAGCCACGTCCACTTTTTCTGGTGAAGTCCCGCCCATTCTCCTAAGGCCCAGCAGGGCTATCTTAACAACATTATGGGCCCCCGGGCAAAGCAGTGCACTGGGGCCCCTAGATATAGATACAGATATAGATATATAGAGATAGAGAGAGATAGATGTACTTGCTCAGTGACCCTTGTAGGTTTTTTTTGCTGGTTTTTTTCTTTTGCAGGATTATGTATTCTCATTAACATCCGTGCCTATGGGGCCCCCTTGCCGGTGGGGCCCCCGGGCAGCTGCCCATCGTGCCCAATGGAAAAGATGGCCCTGAGGCCCAGCTACTTTCAGCCTGGGCACATATGCTGCAGCCCATAGCAACCAATTAAATGATAGCTTTCATTATCCTGACTGCGCAAATCTCATGAAAGGGGACCCCTGATTGGTTGATATCTCTTGCAGACCCTTAGTGGAGACAGTGAGATTGCAGCCTGTCATTTCACGAGCAAATAGTGACGTCACTGTGGCACTTTGTGTCACATTGACGTCACTGGTTCTTAGTGAATTAGGTCTTGGATATTTGTGCACGCAACAAGTGCAACACAAACATTTCACCGATGGTGGTGACCTGCACTGCTGATACTAAATACACTCTTACATCCTGATCACATTGTTGTGTCAGATCTGCTTGAGCTCTAGCGTAAACAGTTCAGTAAATCTTAGCAGTAAAGTCCGATTCCATCACAGAGCCGCCCAGACATGGACATGAATTTGCACTAAGGGGTTAATGGCTATGGAATGTTGGGTGATGCTCACGCAGCCCAGTATTGCTCTCTAGGGAATGTATGGATTGTTGGCATATTTCACGGAGTGGGTCTAACTGAGGACTCCGCACTGAGCAATGACAAAAGTGCATTCAGTCATCTGGTCAGGACTGCGGGCCTAACGCCTGGTGAGCAGCTCACGGACAATGGCTGACATCCTTCTATTGTCTTTGTACAGCATCAGTTGTGCATTTTATTTTTTTTCTGCCTGGTTACCTATAAGCGGTTGTAAAAGTCATACGTTGTGCATTGAACGTGTGACAGAGGGGGCTTTTCTTATAGTACATCTAATCTATTTCCCAATGTGGGGTGACAGGAGGAGGCCAAGAGTCTGTTCCATTGCAATGCAAAGTGACACGGTGACACATGCACAGAGCGATTCGTACTCATTGAATGTGACCGTTACAATGCAGGACGACACCGGCAGACAGGGAAATATAGCTCATGAGATCCATCTCCCTCAATCCACTGTGACATGGTATATAACCTGTCCTGTCTGTCCGAGCTTTCAATTAGGGTGACAAGGCGACAGAGGCACCAGGGATCCTGATGTGTCTCCTGCAGGAGAGTGGTTAGAATCCCAGCAGTCTGTATGGCTGGGTGTCATATGGGCAATCATTAAGTTTCTATTCCCAGTGTGCAGTATAATGCCTGGTATACAGACATTTCATATGCTACCAGCATATGGTTTGCAATTACTCTAACAAGACACTGTATTCCCGTCCCGGAGGAGTGTGTTGTTTATCTACAATCATACTACTACCATCTTCTAGACTGAAGAGGGATTGTTAGTCCCTAGAGATCTTATAGTATAGTTTAACCCATCAATTCAACTCCATGGTGCCGATACACTCAATGAACGCCACCCGTCTGTCACTAGCCTATGTTACATGACGAGCTTTGAGATATAGATCATACTTGCCGACTCTCCCGGAATGTCGGGAGACTCCCTGAAATAGGGGTGATCTCCCACACTCCCTGAAGAGTCTGGCATTCTCCCTCATGCTGAGCCAGTACAAGATGTGGTTGGCTTCGCCATCCGTGGCATGATGACAAGGTTCGGAGATTGTGTCCTATGCCCATGTAATGATGCCTATGGAGGTGGCCATTTTCATGGAGACCAAGATTTAATCAAAGACTGACAGGTAAGACAACATGACTTCAGTAATGGAGACAGAAATGTAAAAGACACTTCAGTCTCTATAGATTCATTAGCTGCTTTTCTTTAGCGCATAGTTGCCTATTCTTCCGGAATGTCCGGGAGACTCCCGCATTTCTGGGAGACCTCCCAGGAGAGCAGGGCAACTTCCCGGTTCTCGCCCCTGCAATAGGTAAGTGGCGGGGGGCGAGGTTTAATGATGCAAATGTGTCATCTTAGCTTCGCCCCCTGGTGTAATTGGCCAATATTGTGACAATCGTTTAGGGGGCAGGGCCAAAATGATGTGATTTGTCAAGCCCCGCCCCCGCACGCCCACCTCCCCCGGGATCTCCCTGAAGCCAACGAGGAAAAGTTGGCAAGTATGATATAGAATGCAGCCTATTAATTATCCCGGAGAATCGCACCATGGAGGCTCAAAATCTGCCCACTTCACTAGGAAGTGGGCAGATGCGGGAGAATTGCCAGCTCGTCTGGGAGACCTATCTGGAATTCGGGAGTCTCCCAGAATCCCTGTTGGCAAGTATGCCCTAGCGTTGCTAGGTGACAGCTATGCTTAAATTTTTCTAATGCCTGTTTTTGTTTTTTTATTTGGGGTGTAAGAGGGCAATTTCCCTACACCTCATTACAGTTATTTTCCTTTTTTTAAGTAAAGTATTTCTGGTCACTTTCCATGATATCCAATAGCATACCACATAACAGTGCCTATTTGGGTGGGACGCTGTAGTGACTCGCCATAGTGTGGACATGATTTGGACCAGTGTTGGCTAACCTGTGACACTCCAGGTGTTGTGAGCCTACAAGTCCCAGCATGCTTTACCAATATATAGTAGCTTATTGCTAGAAGGATAGGCTGGGACTTGTAGTTTCACAACACCTGGCGTGTCACAGGCTAGCCAACACTGATTTGGACAGATCTGGGTGTGGTTTGGCCTGATACTGCTTTTTAAAATGTTGGGAGGTAACATCAGGGTAACCCCAATCAATCATGACTAGCTTGTATTCATTAGCAGAGGGACAAGGCGATCTTTCAGAACGCTACCGAAGCCAATATTTCCAGGAATTGGAAACTCCCATTTGTGGGAGCATCTTTGGTTCTGTAAAGCATTAGCAGTATGAGAGAGCCCAGAACTTCTGTTCGCTGTGTATCAGCAAATTTTGGCTACAATTCACAGCAATCACTGCTCCATATGTGGAGCAGAAGGCAGCATCAAGTCACTGAGCGTTAGAGATGGTGGTCCAGCTGGAAAAGTACTAGCGTTAATAGTACTCCATCACCCCCCTGCTGACACATTACAGGGAACCCAGAACGCAACGTCTTCAAAGCGTAATCGTACCTCTACGATGGGGAGGGGGCTATCCCCCAATCAGGGTGTCAGCGTGGGAGCAACGGAGTGCTATTAACGGTGCATCTGACACCATTCTAACTGACAGTCACTACTAGTAAATTGGATATTGTGACTTCACAATGAAAAGGGGCTTTTAAATAGAGGAGGTGGACAGATTGACTAGTAATTAGTACAGAAAAAATGTGTCGGTGAGTTACAACATGTACACTGATATCACAATAAATTGCCCGTGTACTTATACATCGATATAATTCATACTTGTCTTCTTTTAGTATTGTAAACTTAGAACTTAGATAACAAAAAAAGCCGATGGCAAGTGCATAACAAAATATAGTTTTTGCACCAGTCACAAACCTCTCAGTTTATACCGCCCTTAATTGCGTGCAGGAGAAGGGGGCACGGATGTGCGACACATTTCGAAGTCCCGCATTCAAAGGGACATATCTCTCCCAACTGTCCTGGAATCAGAGCAAAAGTAATGATCGATGGGGTGACAGGACGAGTCTTGAATTAACGGACAGTTTGAATGTATGAGTGTTGTAGGACAATGCAACTATTGAAGTAGCAGTAGCAAGAAATATGTTACCTAGGTACTATATATAATTATAATATAGTAATGATAAGTGCAAAAAGGGGGTTAGGGAGAGGAACTCTGCGCCAATCTTACATGACGTCCTACCGTTCTTTAGAACAACCCTTTAATTTGCTTAAAAGTCTACAATTTGTCATCTCGCTGCTCGGTTTAGCCTTATGTATGGCTTAAGTTAATCATTAGAGTGCAGGGATATAGGGGCATATTTAATAAAGCACGATAGTGCTTTTAACGGATAATTAAGGTCCCACAGTGTCCTCCGCAAATTTATTAAGGGGGCATCGCAGCAGATATCATGGATATCTGCTGCTTTGCACTCCTCTTCGTTTTTGGGAGCAGTCACCGTTCAACAGAATGGTGACTGCTCCTGGCCGCAATCTAACAAGTCCCGAAAAAAACATTTTTTTCGGGAACTTGTCATGTTAATGTATGCCAGTCTGCTGGCGTACATCATCCGAATTGAGGAAATCTAATGCTGTCAGCTCTGCTCCGGAGAGCAGAGCTGGACAGCGCATGTGTGGAGGGATCACATGATCCCTCCCTGTCACTCAGCGCTCTCTCTCTGCAACTATCGTTGCAGAGACAGAGAGGGGATCTGTGTGCGCATGTCCAGTTGGAACTGGACATGCGCACTTGAAAAGTGAAGAGAAGACCCGAAGACAGCGCTTCCGAAGAGGGGGGTAAGTATGTTTTTTTTTTTCCACAGAAACAGCAGATTATCGGGACTGCTGTTTCTGTACTCCGGTTTTGATAAATTTGAGAAATTAATCAATACTTATCCGTCCGATAAGGATTGATAACCATTTCTCTATTTCAACGATAAATGATAAATGTGCCCCATAGTGACTGCCTTATTATATGGGATACTTTTGTGTGTGTGTGTGAAGCTTTTTATGACATTGCTCGGAGTGCTCCCACAGATGAAGTGGAAATGGAAAGCCATTAAAAGAATAGGTCAAGACCTGAAGATCGCCAGCTATGAGCTGGTGGAAAATGTGCATTGTTACATTTGGGGAAGTGGCCGTGCACCCTTCCATGTGACAAGCAGCTCCCAAATATTGCGTCCTTTACACCTTTTCTTTTTTTTCCGTAACTTGTTCCGCATGCTGAATACTTGTGTTCGCGCTGCTCCTCAAAAGTAAGTGCCCGTACCGTCGTTTATTAAGAATAACTACCAATCTATCCAACTGCAGGACAAAATTTTGCTCGGGCTGGACGGAGCCTTTAAACTGGGACATTTGTGAGATATGGGATCTACACATGTCGTCCCCTAGAACAATGCAGGAGTTATGAAAGCCAGAGGCACTCTAATCTACTTTTACAAGGTGATTGACCAGGCTTGGTCAACCTTTGGCTCTCCAGGGGCAGTGAATCTACAAGTCCCACTATACCCTGCCAGGTATCATCTGGCAAAGCATTCTGGGGCTTTTAGTTGTACCTGGAGAGCCACAGGTTCTCCAGGCCTGCTGTAGACACTTTTTGATTGGCTTCTTGACATTCCATGCACTGTGATTGGACAGATTCTTCACTGAGTTTATATTATTCGTCAAATCGGTTGTATTAATTTGCCCATTTCTATTAAGTAGACAGAGAAGGGAGAGAATGCAAAGCCCATAAGAAAAATAAAATATGTAATAATTTCTGTACTATGATACAAGGGCTGTTTTTATAAATTGCTGAAGCAGAAAATGTGCATTGTGCTAGTAGAGCCATTCTCTATTCTTCTTTATGTCCACGTTATTCTCTGCATTGGACACGCTCAGTCAGCAATCTCCATGTACAGTACACAACAATTACCCTATCTGTTTAGCACAGTCTTCTTTGGAATGCCATTGTTCTGAGACAAAGGATTCTGTCCGAAGATATGCGCCAGCCGGCCTGTGAGAGATCACAGCCAAGAAACCCGGCATCACTGTATTCCTGGTACTGCGACTGGTCAAATATTCTGCTTTAATCTCTAGAATTCTTCTTTAGCCATCAAGACCTCCGCCCAAATGTTTAACTGTTATAGGAGCATCGGGTGCAGATGTTATGGGGCCCACAGTTGTGTGTGCCCCCATGTCCACCCTTGAGTAGTAAGTTGGGCCCACAAATTCCTAGTTATGTCCCCGCCCTATCACTCTACAATGCCAACCACAGTATACCTACCCTATTAGTTTACTAGTATATTCCAGTGCCAAAACCACTACTCTATAGCTTCCTTTTATGTGACCGTCATCTATTCTCTACTGTACCTTTCACACTTGTCTGAAATAATCTGTGCTGCTGTGAACAGCCTGATAATCTGATTGGATACAGGTGGTTCTGTTCCTGCCCACTTTAAAACTGTGCACCCACTGGTGAGCGGGAGAAGAATGACCTTAAATGAACATTAAAAACGATCATATAACTGAGCACGTCTTGGATGATATCATAGTTGTTGTGTTTGGCGATTGTTTTTTTTTTTCGACTGACTATTTAATATGTATCTTTTAAAATTTGGATGATGGAACTGGTGAAATAAGGTCTCTATATGTGCGGTCGTTTTATGACGCTGTCATTGTATCTCGGTTTGCAGAATAGATAGAACAGTGCCTTATATTCCTGGAATGTTCACATTACATTTTCTCTGTATTTGCCGTTATGCATTATAGACCTTCAATGTTAATTCAATGCTGATTGTACCCATCATCAAAATATAACCCTGTCTTTTTTTCAATGTGGCAATATGTTTAGTTTAATAGTTACAGCATACTTGACCCAATTGTTAAACGCTACAGAATTTGCTGGCGCTATATAAATAAATGATGATGATGACACTTGTCTACTTTGCATAAGTTGCTTCCAGGATATAAGTGGGGGTGGAATGACGAGTTGGGTGATTTTTGACGAAACCATTTATATTAAGAGGGTGGTAGCAAGTCGCATGTTGACGCTAATTTCTGAATCACGCTTATGCTCGTTCATTGTTCACTGAAGGCGCCAAGGCTTGAAGGCCTATCCCCTTGAGTGTCCTTCCAGGAGAACTGTTTGCACGCTCCGGCAAGTGGGCCACTGTGAGTTGCCAAATCCCAGGCAGGCCCGGCGCTCCCATTAGGCAAGGTTAGGCAATTGCCTAGAGCGCCGGCCTATGCAGGGCGCCTCAAAATTAAAAAAAAATTACTAGTCATTGAAAACGCAAATCCACGGGGAGGAGAGGAGGGAAGGGGCTATGAATCTTACCTGCATGAAGCTGCTCCTCTCTGCTCTGTCTTCTCCCCTCCGCTCACTGACAGTGACAGGCCGTGATGATGTCATCATCACGGGCCGCAGAGAGGAGCAGCTTCATGCAGGTAAGTTAAAGAAAGACATGGGGAGGGGAAGGAAACGCAGCGCCAATTTTGACAGGGGGGCGCCGATTTTTAAAGGGGGGGGCGCCGATTTTAACACTGTGCCTAGGGCGCCAAGGACCCTAGCACCGATGCTGATCCCAGGTCTATACTTACAACTGCTCATGCTTCTGTCCTTTGGAGAATAATAAGATAATGGTTTAATACACTAAAGTGAAACCTTTAGTGTGTTACTGAGTTAATGTTTCCATGGCTTTGTCTGCCCACCGCCAACTAATCATCTCACGTCTCGTAGGTTGTTCTGCTGAGGTCAGATGATCTCATAGTTTAGGCCATAGCAAAGCCCAAATAATGAATTTCCGCCCACTGCAGAGGCGAAGCAACAGTTAATTGCACAATTTGCGCCGCTATCACATTGTGGATTATGGAGGAACCTGAAAAGAAGGATTCTGAAAAGCGCGCAGATCACTCTTTTTCCTAATAGCTGCTACCCCTAATGCAAGTTGATGAAATCCTCTTGCTGTACTGAAATAAACATTATGTGTAAACACTCGTGTAGTGAGATTGATACATTGAGCTATCAGAAGAAATGGTTTTATTCCTGCATAGTAATGTCTTTCATCCCTCCGTGCCAGATAAATTATTCCTTCTTAATTCGTTTGGTAACCAGCCAAATGTTTAGCCCTCTCTAGACTTTTGTGGTTATAGTTCCTTTTAACCGTCTTACGTCCGTGGGCCCTGGCTGGCGAAATGTTGCGGGCATCTGTCACGGAGAAGAAAAAGATGTTTAATCTCCTAGCTGTGTGAGACGCACAAGGCCTTGAAGAATAACCCTCATTAGGTGCAGTAACGGGAGGGAAAAAAATCATCAAAAGCCGGTGAGAAGATAGAAAAGCGGGAGAGAAATATAGACAGCAGCGAGAGGGAACAGGAGCGTAGAGGAAGACCTAAGGATTACGTATAAATATATAATATACTCATTTATATCACTAAACTGTATTATTACATTATGATATAGGGGCGCTTATTTTCGTAATCTATTTCCTGCGGTGTCATAGTTGCACCGCTATCACTGACTTCCAGAGAGAGTCCCAGGTTTTAAAGTTTTGACCCTTTAGTTTTTTGGCATCATCAAATCCAGACTCCGCCCACATCACTAGTGAATCTGGGGATGGAATTCTGGAAACTCCTGGACATTCCGGGAGTGTAGATAAGTATGTTCCAGGTAGACCAGAAAGTAACTCCTTTGGGTAGCAACTTTAACACTTAAAGGAGCTCTGCATTAGTTTTATAACTCTGGGTCCATCACAGAACTGGACAGAGCAGTATTACCATACATTACAGCTGGCATTGTCTGCAGAGTATTACTTCAGTATAGCTAGCTGCCCAGTACTACTACAGTCCAGGCCTTGTCTGCAGAATGTCACCTCGGTTCATCAAGCTGCACTGTGACATATAAGCCATGTGTCAACACACTTTCTCATTAAGAAGTCCTGATCTGCAGAGTATTGCATCAGTATAGCTTAAGATGCACAGCTGACTTCACTGCAGAATATCGCCTCAGTAGAGTCCGCTGTGGATTATCAGGGCAGGGTAGGCCAGACTTGCCCCTCACTGCCAGTCTACCAGCTTTGCCTTCAGCGTTTTACCTCAGGATACCCTAAGCAGCAGAGTATTACACCACTAAAGGTCTGACATGCAGACTATTACCCCATTATAAATGTACCTCCGTATTTTGCATTTCTGCAGAGTATTACCTCAGTACTGGCTGTGCCTGCAAACGATTGCCCACTCTCTCCCACCTCGCTGTCATCCTCTTTCCCTCTTCCCTCTCTCCCACTCTTTTCCTTACTTTTCATCCTTGATTTCCTGTCAGAATTGTACTTGTTTTATATTCCGACGGTGTTGGAAATTCTTGGCAGAAAAAACTCCCTCTTGCTTTCTTGGTAGGTTTTGGTATAGATTTTAGCACTAAATTACTCTCATTCTCACTTGTTCTTTTCATTTTTCTCTCATCCCAAGAGTTGACTCTTTTTTTTTTTTTTTTTACCTCAGACCCCATTTTGCTCTCTATCCATCTCACAATCCATCACCCTCACCTCTATCTCTCTGTCCCTCACTACCCAGCTCTCTCCGTATCTCACTCCTGCTTTGTCTCTGTGGGACTGGCCATCTATCACTGCTCAGGACACGAGTAAACAGCCTTTAGCCGGCTCGCCGCAGCTGTAAACTTTCGTTATTAATGATCACGTTGAGTTCTGGAAAAAAAATAATACGAGAAAAAAAGAGTTTTGACCCTGCTTTGCTCTCAGAAGTGCCATCCAGTGTGACAGATGCTGTCACACGCCCTCGGTCCGCCCTGCCTCATTCACCGATTGTGCCGGACCGCATTCACAGACGCGGCTTCTAACAATCTCCTCACCCTGTAAACGGCAAAGGTGTTTTAATCTGTAGCAGCTTTGTATAAGGGAAATTTTTATTTGTCCCAATATGTTGATCACTATAAGGTATATTAACCAACCAACAGGCCTCAAGTGAAATTTCAAAGCTCCCTAGCCTTAATACCTGGGGCAGCATGGTGGCTAAGTGCTGAGCACTTCTGCCTCACAGCGCTGCGGTCATGAGTTTGATTCCCGACCATGGTCTTATCTGTGAGGAGTTTGTAGGTTCTCCCCGTGTTTGCGTGGGTTTCCTCCTGGTGCTCCGGTTTCCTCCCACACTCCAAAAACATACTGGTAGGTTAATTGGCTGCTATCAAAATTGACCTTAGTGTCTCTCTCTATGTCTGTCTGTGTGTGTGTATTTTAGTGAATTTAGACTGTAAGCTCCAATGGGGCAGGGACTGATGTGAGTGAGTTCTCTGTACAGCGCTGCGCAATTAGTGGTGCTATAGAAATAACTGATGATGATGATATCCGCTGATCACTTCCGTATAAAAGAAATACACATATTTTAGCAACAATTAAATATTTTAAGCTGACAGGTTTCTGTTCAACAAAACATCTTTGTTTCCGCCACAAGTGCAGTTACACGTGAAATGAGAAAGAAATATAATTTCTAAAGGACGTTAAGTCATATATCACTCCAAAAATTCATGGAACCGGACCAGAGCTGAAATCCTGTCACCCTAAATGTTGGCCTGTATTTCATCATTGGCATTCAACAGTTATACTAGAGATGTAAGTTTGTGGAGAAGTTTTTGACAAAACGCGATGATATAGGTAAGTTCAAGAAAGGGTTATATTAAAGATATAGGGGAAGGGGTACAATGCTTACTGCTGACTGGTAGATTGTGTTACAGAGTTTATGTTCAATAACAACGTCCACATCCTTGGTTGTGTTGCATTGGCCTCGGGAAAGAACCCACCCTCGTGAACACTTGTGTGAGGGTCTCTTCAAGAGAGAGACTCTCTTATATTGGTGTTGAGAGAGTCTTAAGTCAATGTAGGCGCTCAGGGTTGGGTGAGACAGACAGTATTAATGTTTATATGTGCAGGTTCTGGTGGCAAAAGTTGAGACAAGGGTAGTCTTATGACCAGGACCACTTGAGTAGGTTTCCCCAGTTGCCATCTCATTTATGGTCCCAAGCAAGGCCCTCAAAGCAACCCCTGTCCTAGATCAATCTTTAGATCTGGATTCTTACTGCCATTGAGGTCACACATTTATTGGCTACAACTTGAAGAATTTTGTACAGATGACCATGCACAACTGTTAATATTAATAATAATTTTTTTGAAAGCCCAGGAACAGTGCTTTCGTGCCCTAATGTGCCAAAAAAAGGTGCACAAAAGGGTGTGGAACATGTCCTCCTCTATAGAGAAAGGGCCCTAGTCCTCGACCCCAAAACCAATCGGTCCCCTAACGGGCAAGGGTCTTCAAACCCCCTTCTCTGCAAGGCTAGGGGGACCCCTTTTGACCCTGGGATCTGCTAGAGCTTCACCCAAGGTAAGACAAGCTTGCCCATTCCCTGGGAGGGCATCAGTGGTTTTAGGGGCACATTAGTCCCGGGCTTTCAACCTCCCAGCCCCCTGGCCAGAGGACCAAGTCCAGCTCTGCCACAACTGTACTTGATCTTAGCCGAGAAGCGATAATAATAATTCTAATAATAAACTCTGAGTACAATAACAGTCCCTGGCACTCTTGTTGGGTGTCCTGTGAACCACTGAGAAGTTATTCAGCAGCCCTCTCCATGGAAATGTCATCATGGTTATGGAGAGGCTCTACGGTTAATATGGTCCTGCAAGGGGTTGGGATGATTGAATAACGGCCTCACCTAAAGTTCCCATTTATAGTTGGTTTCTGTACAGCAGAATAGGAGCAATGGATTGATTTTGATGGGCTGGTTTTTCATAGCAGCCTCACTATCCTTGGGATAGACTTCCTTGCAAGTATTTGCATAGAGATGATTTCTGTAAACACATTCTTGTGATTTGTGTCTGATTACCGCAAGGTGCCTTAAAAACCTACATCCCAGCAATATATACTTATGCAAATCATCTAACTTTATGGTAAAAAAAAAAATCTTAAACCTCAATGTTTCACTTTTTTATTTTTTTTATTTCAGTGTTCAGACTTCGTTTAATATGCTTCCTAAGTATAATGTATCAAGATGCCTTCCACCTGTCGTGCCTGTCTGTGCCAGCTTGCGGATAGAGAAAGCCAGGGCTGTGTATTGTAATGCGGCGTATCAAATCTCTGCCCGTGGCCTCCGGTTACTATGATGCTTGTTGGCACCTGCCAATCATCCTCAAGAGAGTTAAAGGCCTGCGTCACTTTAAGCAATTTCGGCAACTTGATTATATCAAAGATCGCACGTCGGGCACATATTATTTGCAGATTATCGTGTAGGACCCTCAGGCGGTAAACGAATTAAGCAATTAGAGTGTATTACTGGAAACTGTTCCTTGTTCTTTTCCCCTCTGCATCTACTCGTGTCCTCAGTTTTCTGCTTTTCCCACATTTGTCCAGTGTTCCAGTCCCTGGTGCAATTATCTTACAATCCTAGGGCGCTATCCTCCTTAATATGCCAGCCCCCCCTCTCCCTCCGTCCCGTGGTACTGGGCGATGAGCAATTTAATTTCCAGAGAATGCGACTGAATTCATGGTACAATTGTAGCTGATTGCAGCAGTTTATTGCCGTGCGGACGCTCTAATTCCTGGCAGCTGCTTAGGCTTTGAAATGAGGGATGGGAGAGATGGAATTTTTTTTTTGGGGGGGGGGGGAGGGGAGGTCAGTGTAGCATTTAAAGATAAACCAAAACAGATTTGTAACTCTTTCGGCTTTGGTCTTATTATTACGGTACCAGTTGTTGTTTTGTTTGTACTATTGAGATGTCTATATGTATTTTACGTTACTATCGTCTGTAGTACTATCTAATGCATGGTTGTCCAACCCGCGGCCCAGCACGCCTGTAAATGTGGCCCAGAAAGAGTTTTGGTTGTGGCAAGGGGGCAGCGCTCTTAATGGAAAAAAAAAATCCTGCAAAAAAAAAAAAGAAAATACTTACCTTGCGGTCACGTCAGCTGGTACTCCGGCTCCCTCCCTTGTCTCCTCCTCCGTGCGGCAGTCGCAGTGAATGTCGGGCGTGATGTCATCACACCCAACATCCATTGCGGAGCGCAGCACAGAGGAGACACCCGCGCGAGAAGAACAATCAGCAGCACAGAATTGGAGAAAAGAAGAGAAGAGGATCAGAGAACAAGCCGATTAAAAGGTAAGTTAAGGGGGATTTTTTTTATTATTTTAAGGGACGCTGACAAGTGAATAAAAGTCACCTGGTCCTGGAGCATCATGGACCTTATCTCCCTGCTACATACTTCTACTTGTAATACTAATGGGGCATTATATATTATTCTCTTTGGCCCATTATAAGTTGTTATCCCTTAACTAACATAGTGGTGTAATTATCAAAACAGGTCACAATTTGGGGTCACAGTGGTGAATATGTCAGGTACCGCAGGCCTGGTCAGGGCACCCTGATATACAATGCCTGGCTTAAATGATATTGCATCGAAACAATACAAAAAGTGATTATAGTATAATAACTAGAGAGGATTTTTTGAACAGGGCGATTGAAAGGTAAGTATTTGAAAAACAGTGATATATATATATATATATATATATATATATATATATATATATATATATATATATATATATATATATGTTAACTATGTTTTCTATGATTTTTTGGATGATCAGCTATCATTGTTGTTAGTGTATCTTATGTGCGGCCCAAACCAACTCGTCGTCTGCCAATGTGGCCCAGGGAAGCTAAAAGGTTGGACACCCCTGCTCTAATGCATTAATAACATCTTGAGGTTGATTTCACGGATGAACGTCAAGCAGAGGTGTAAAACGACACAGCAGAATTAAGCCAGCATTAATATTATTGTTATATTATCTTAGATTTGCAAATGTACTTACAACGCCCCCATCATTTTCAATGTGGACTGCGGTGTGGACCAATTTAACAAGCTCCAAAAAGCCTATCTTTTCGGAGCATGACCCCAATGGTCAATGCCATTCTACCCTATGGGGAGACCATGGCAGGAGGTGGATCTTTGGATCCCTCCCCGTGCCCGTCCTGCTCTTCACTCCAGTCACTACTGCAAAATGGCTCTGTGCATAGGCGTCCAAAGATCGCACGCGCTCAGTAACGACCCCCACGTTAGATGCGCTTTCCGGGTTAATTTTTTAATGAATGGCCGCAAAATATAATCCCTTAGCATTGTGATAAGGGATGATATTTAATGGGGGGGATATGCGGCCATTCATAATTAGGCTCTTAAGTGTATATATCTTACCCGTGTGACTGTGTACCCTGCTTTATTTAAGGTCAAGCAGTCTTAATGGAGTTGCCTTCCCCATGTAGTTTTCAGTATAAACCCTCTTGTGTCTGACTAGTCAGGGACACTATACAGGAAAATACCAGCTGGGTACATTTTGATATTTCATGGTGTGAAAGGAACCCAACTGTCCAACCGTCTGGTCAGGTGACTAACCCCTCATCCCCTCTCAGTAAATCTGTCTGTACATGATATCAAGCCATGGGATCTGTGTCCAATCTGATCTAAAATGACCACATTGGCTACTGAATAGCTGCACGTATGGTCATGAATTCAGCTCACACTGTAATGGCCATAGGCAAACCGAGGGGGTTTCCAAATGCCTGGAAAACCCCCCTTTAAGCCTGGGAGACTGTATGATTGAGGTTGCTGCACCCTGCTCCCGCTTCACACAGTTCTGCTTCCAAAAGGGAGAGCTGCGTGTACTTAACAGTAGTGCACGCAGCATTGCCCATGTATATTATGGGGATAGGAAGAGTTGGAGAGCAGCCAAGCACTGTCTAAAGTTATGGCCACGCCCCCATGCATGCTGGTCACACCCACTGGTGGCGTAGTGTGGAAACCCCCTTCTACAAATCATGCGTTTGCCCCTGATGACATAAGGCTAATTGCCCTATGTAAAGATATGCCCATGGAACACTGTAATGAGAAGTGATTTCAAGAAAACCCACAAAAGTGCATTTGTAAAAAAGTGCTAGACAGAACAATTAGAGGTATATTTACTAAACTGAATTTGAAAACGTGGAGGTGTTGCCTATAGCAACCAATCAGATTCTAGCTAGCATTTATTTAGTACATTCTACAAAATGATAGCTAGAATCTGATTGGTTGCTATAGGCAACATCTCCACTTTCTCAAACCTGCAGTTTAGTAAATATACCCCTAAGTCCCATTCCATTCCAGTAGGAGCTGCATTCAGCATGTTCCTGAACACAGCTCAAAGTTTACATACCAAAGACATATATCAATCCAATTGGCATTCCACTTTAAACAGCACTGAAAACAATTTAACTATGTTATCACTAATTAGCTGATAATGTGGAGAATGCTTTACATCTGTGTTTCTCTCAGCAAAACCAGTTTGTTTTTCAGCATCTATAGTGATATGTTTGTAACCTAATTACCAGACTATAAAACTACTTTCTCCCTTGTTCTATCTGAGTCCCTATTTGCATGGCATGAATAAGTCTGTCTGGTAAATGAATAATGGGGGGGGGGGAGGGAGGGAGTTTTATCACTTGCTGTTTGGTTGTCTCATTTATTAGTTTTTCTTGCTTTATATATTTTTTTTTAGTTTGACGATTATGTCATATTAAGGGCTGATCAACAGTTATATATGGTGTGATGAGCACATTTTTTTTTCCATTTTACTCACATGTTAACGTAGTATAGTTAGAAAGTTCTCAGCTTGCTTCATACGTTTTTCCTTATAGGGGTATATTTGCTAAACTGCGGGTTTGAAAAAGTGGAGATGTTGCCTATAGCAGCCAATCAGATTCTAGCTGTCATTTTGTTGAATGTACTAAATAAATGATAACTAGAATCTGATTGTCCAGATTTTCAAACCTGTAGTTTAGTAAATATACCCCATTGTGATCTACCATCAGTAAATTTTCTGCCGGTCGTTAAAAAGTCAAATTTCCAATCAGAAAACAATAGGGCATGATTATCCAATAGGCCGATTAGGCTGCAGCCTAATCAGCCAGTTGGATAAGCACGGGTTTGTTTTGATATACGGGCAAACATATGCCTGTACATCAACAAGACATAAAATAACTTATCTGAAAACAAAGCCACCACTGTGAAGTTCCAAAGTGAAGTGGTCTCAACAGTCAGATAGTACGCTTGACGCGTTTCGTCCAAAGACTTTCTCAAAAGGCGTTTTTTGTTGTTGTTTCATATATATATATATATATATATATATATATATATATATATATATATATATATATATATATATATATATAATTACACACAAATGTACATGTACAAAATAAAGAAGAAAATATTAGATTGAAAATATAATCTAAAGTATTGCTAACATAAAAAAAAGAATTGACAAAATAATTTTCTACAACAAAATACTTGGAGAATTGTCAACTTGACATTTGTCACAGGCTGTGTTGTGTTTAAACCGTGGGGGGTTGTTGGTTGTCCATACTGGAAGGGGGATTGTACAGTGCTTTATAGATATAGATGTTTGCGGGAAACCCTGGGATTGGCTTTGGCAGCAGTTCTGGAGTTGTTCTCGCCAAATCGTTTGGGTTAATACCCCAGTTTGGGATTTTTCCTCAAGACAAGAGGACGGTTGATGGGCACTGTTATGTGACTTTTTGGATTGTGGATTATGGGTCCCGCTATTTGTGACCTGGTGGGCAATGGGTTTTCCTGGTACGTCCCTCCTTTTAAAGGTCAAAATCTCTACTGCTTGGTCTGGCCGAGCGCATAATCTAATGCTCTGGCTATAGGTTGGTCTCATGGTTCATTCAAACCCACCCACTTCAAACTTACTCAATGAGATAACTGAAAATACATCATGTGAGGTTTGTTACAACGCTACCTAACCAAAATAATCATTCTTATTTCTGAAGTATTAATATTATATTTTGGTCTAATGTGTACGTTCACACACATTCTTAGTTTACATGTGAATAAAAACTCTCTGTCCCTATGATGGACTATATCAAATTTATTTTTCAGTAGTCTTTAAATCTGGTAATTCCTTCCAATCCATTGCGTCTCTAAAGAGAATTAATGGATGTCCGAGGGATGCTTCAAACGTTTGTGCTAAGCAAGTTTTCTGCTATGATTCCTTGATAATTTGAGGAAAATGACCGGAAGTTTCCCGAATTTCAGGGGGGGTTCTCTCGGACTCCCAGAAGAGCAGGCCACCCTACTAGATGCCACCCAATATTTTTGCGAAATGTTCCTAATAGGCTGCTGAGTCGAGGCCTGCCCCTCAGGCTAAAATTTGCCAGCCCTCCCCTGGGGTGGGGGGGGGGGGGGGCAGGGGCGGATCTAGACATTTGTCCTACCTGGGGCGATTTTAGGGGGGGCAATTTAGGCCCCGCCCCTTTCTGGTGTCTAAGGCTAAAACACAATCAGAGCAGCCGGTCAGCACACTGTCACTGCTGAACGGACCTGCACAGTGTGCAGCTGTCGGCAGCAGTCCCCTGGTAGGGGGGGCGACCCCCCTGGATCCGCCACTGGGGGGGGGGGGGTGGATATACAAGGTAGGCAAACAACCTATTCACTGGAGGTAACTATTTTCTGGGATGAGGAGGCACAAAGTGATTGATGGGTTTCCTTCAAGTGAACAATGGTTCGAGCGACAAGATGGCTGCACCACCGCTCACAGACAGGCTCCCTTTAATAAATGCAAGAAAGGGTTAAGGTTACCTGTGCAGACCACGTGTGAATGTCTGAGCAGCTTGGGAGATCAGCGACAGCCAGTTTGAGGAAACTTTCCTGTCAGGTTTATGAGGAATCTGCAAGACTGTCCTGTACTTTCCTGTCACGTAGCATCTGAAGATCTCTCTGTGTTACTATTCCCCTCCATCTCCAGCTTCCAAGACGCTCTCTCTCTTTTTTTCCCCTAGTGTCCCCTGGAGGCTCTTCATTCTTCATGGATATTATTGCTGTTGCTTCTGGAAAGATGCATTGTACATCAGAGAAGATTTCCCCTACATGGTCCGCTTAATTAATAACTCCCGTGATCTGTGTTCTTTTATTATTTCTGCAGAAATCCACAACTCTCTTCACGACAAGTGTGCACACATTAATAACTCTGTAATAACACGGTGTAAACAGCACCTCTATGCTGTGTATATTCAATTGTTATCCTTATTCTGGTTTCCTCAGTAACGGCTCTATGCTACCTGATACTTACTCATCCTTGTTGTTCCCCAGAATCTCCTTCCACACAGCGTTATAAGCTATAATTTAATGCCTTTATAATAACAGTTGGCTGTGTCATCTCTCGGAAAACTCAACATACCAACATCCCTACCGTTCACGTATAATTATATACTATATAAAAATATGTATTATAAAGCAAAGTGTGTGTCTGTATATTTATAATGAGAATATTGTTCCCCATACTGTAAAATGTACGCTATGGAGGATTTTCATGGTCCAAGAACTCCAAGGCGACTTGTAATACCCTTTTTATTTTAGAGTATGAAGTACATTATCCTACTTAATCATGCTTGCCAATTTTGAAACATTGGCGCCAGGGAGCTGTGTGGGGAGGTGGACGTTTTGGGGGCGGGACTATGCAGATCACATCATTTTAGCCACGCCTCTGTGACGTAATGACGTTATCGCGTCATTTTACTGTGGGGGGTGGGGCCAAATGCCACGATTCCATGAGATTCACAGCATTTTTTATCTAATGCAGCCCACTTCACTAGGAAGTGGGCGGATGCGGGAGGCTACCATACTCTCCCAAGAGACCGGGAGTCCGGGAGTCTCCCGGGTTGTCCGGCTGTGCAGATTGTCAGCTGTTGCAGTTTTAATCACCACTCATTTTTCTGCGCCCTTCTATGGGGTGTGAGAAAAATTGAGCTGAGATTCCTGCCGTAACATTGACGACTGCTGGTGGAGGGGCTAGTTGGACAGCTTTATTGTCTGTATTATCTAGGCAATTTAAGAAAAATTGGTGAACGACAGCAAGGTGATTTTTTTGTGTCATCATTAGTGGTTTGTATGTTAAAGTCTAAAAATAAAACTCTATTGGAGCTAAAGTGTCGACTACAAAATCCAAACCTGCACGCCTCAATGTATTTACACTAAAGAGCCTAGGTTTGTGGTATAATAATAAACTAAAAAGATTATAATTGTGGAGTGAGATTATAGAAACAAGATAAAGTGGTGTAGAGGGCACGTTTTTGGCCAACTTTATCTTTGTGTTGAGTGGCGCACAGCCATTTATTGGCGCAAAGTGACTTGAGATTTGCACCAGCTCAGTGTTGGCGGTCATTGAGTTTTATAGGTTATTCTAACGCAGTAGGAGTTTGGACTGTTCAGATTTATCCGCCTCCCTGAGACCTGTGGCATATTTTATATTTTTTGTTCGTGGAGTTGCCTTCCGTGGGTGGAGAGTAGTTTCCTTGACATTAACTATTTTGACCATCTTGGAGCACAGATGCAAAACCAAGGGATCCAACGATGCGCATCCAAAGCACGTTGCGGTCTTCCCAGTGTTCCACAAGAGTGCCACAACCTGATCATTTGGTTCTCATGTATCCAGAAGTCAGAAGGTAAAAGCAAATTCAAACCAATGACCAGTAACACTGCAAGTAGCATGGTTTCCAACTGGTAACCCACTTTATCAAAGGCTTTGATGAATAGAGTTCAGGGAGCAAAGAGATGTTGGTGCATAGTGTTGGCACAGGGGTTCATTAGAGGTCAGCCAGGACACAGGCTCCCTGGGAGTATGAAGACTACACTTGTTTAGGCAAACGGTATATACCACTGGTTGATATTAAAATAAACAATTTCTGTTCTAAATAATGCATCCATTATGAAGTACGGTTCCAAGGTACAGTCAAATCTCCAGCAACCTAAACACAAATGTAGTTGATATTGTTCGTCATGTCTCTGTTGTTGAACCTATGGACGCAAAGTTACTGTGTGATATTACTGTAGAGGAGTATCCCAGACGGGGATCTGCCCTGTGGGAGTGGATCCTTCATCTTCAACATCAGGCTTCTTCTTTTAAGCTCTGCCACATTGTCTCCATACTGCTCTGCAAGGATGAAATGCTGGTTGGGGCACCAATGCCCGTTACGTAATAAGATGATGTCGGGCGCTGTCCCGCTGTCTCTCCGGGACGGTCGCCTGTAACTTCTTCCCGCGCGTCTGGTTGCCAGGCAACCAGATGCCGAACTTCCGGCCGCCCGACCCGACCTTCTGCGCATGCGTCGCCTAGCAACGGGACGCTACTTGGAATCTCCGGTGGCGACTGATGACAGCGCCGCCGCCCCCTCTCTGCCCATTGGCTGCCTAGACTTTATAAGGCATCACCAGTCAGACCTCCAGTGCCAGAGTATCAGGTCTCATTGCCTGCTCCAGTGTTCCTGTACCTTTGCATTGCCTTGACTACCCTGCTTTCCAGTGCCCTTTCTACCCGGACCGTTTGACCACTCTTTAAGATTTTCCTTTTGTACCGCATTGCCTGACTGTTACCGACTCGGCTTGTCTCACCTCACTTCTGGATATCCCCTGTGTACCTTGTTCGCCAGCATTGTTACCGACCTGGCTTGTCTGACCAGTCTTCTCACGTGCCTCGCTAGCCGACTCGGGGAAGGACCGCGACGGAGTCCATATCTACTTGCGGGGGTCCCTGGTAAATAGCAGGGGCACATTAGATTCCACGCCTTCCTCCAAGTAGTGCCAACACTAGCAGGTACGCAACATATAGTTGTGACAGATGGGAGGTTTCAAATTTCATAGAGGACCTTCTTGCCTTAACGTTGTATAGACCAGTGTAGTATTTGATTATGGTATTTGACTAACTATAAATATATAGTATTTTGAGGAGAACACATATTATGGTTCTTCTGATAGTCCTGTGTAATTTGCCCTCCAAATTAATTTAATCTATAAACTTCAGGGTGGAAGTCCCACCCGCCATCGTTTATTGGCCCACAAGCTTATTTAGAGGATCAGCATGGTGGCCTTATTTGGACACCTCACAAGTTGACCATATAGAGTCAGTGTTGCACTGATCCACTGGGATACTGAGGAAATCCCTAGGGGCCCCACTGCCTGAGGGCCCCTTCTCCTACCCTATGCATAGATGGTTATAATGGAAGGGGATGGTTCGGGGGGAGACTAGTTAAGGGCTAGTCACGCCCTCCTGGGATTGGCCACACCCTTCAGACCAGCACTATTTCATTGGCCATTGTTCTCCCTGGTGTGCCCCTTATACCCCCATCCAACACAGTACAGAGCGTCTCTTTGATCGTTTGTCAAGTTTTATTAACTGTTGCAGTTGGCTGAAGATTTCAGCCCTAAAATTGCATAGGCACAAAGAGTAAAGTCTACAGACCCCCCCCCCCCCCCCCCCCCCCCCCGGAAAACCAGTCCTACATATATTATTCAGCTAAGTCTGCAGCCAACCACAATGTCTACTGTGTGTTCAATTATTGCAATTACATTTCATCAGAGACAATTCACTTTCCTGAATTTCTTTAAAGTATTTGGCACTAATAGCTTAGTTAAGCTTAAATAAATGTAATTTATTAAAGCATGATGAATTATTCAATGTAATGTATTTTTAAACAACAAATCGAGTTTAAAATAGGTTAGCACTGCAGGTGCTCAACCATTTTGCTGTTCTCAACTGCGCCTGCTAAGTTGCCTATAGTCACATAAATATAGTTGGTATCATTTATGTCCTTGTTTGTTAAAAGGAAAAAAAAAAAAAAAAAGATCTAATTAAATTAAATGTTCATAAAAGATATTCTAAAAACTGTTTTATGTAAAGGTTGCCAGATTTAATTCCAGAGACAGACATATAATATTGAATATAGTCCATTTGGCACTAGCAATTGTTTAGACCGTGTTCTTTTTAATCTGTGTCTCATTTCGCGCTAATTTGAAAACCTGCAGATTTATCCTGACCACTTGGTCATATGCAAAAGCACAGAGAATCACAGTATATCCAATGTGCATAATGGTTTATGTATCAAGACCATACTTGCCTACTTGGAGGAGAAGTCATGTGACAGGGGGTGGGAGGGGGTGTGGTGATGCCGTAGCCCCGCCCCCTTGCTAGGAAACGTTGAACTGCATAGCAGGGGAGGGGCTTAGTGACTCAGGATCGCATCATTAAGCTCCACCTCCATCACATCGTGGAGGATGCCGGCTCTTTCGGGGGTCTGGCAGGACTCCCCAAAATTCGGGAGCCTCCCAGAAATTCCGGGACAGTAGGCAACTATGATCAAGACCCTACCATATTGAAGAAAATCTTCTATTGCACAATTTATCAACGAAAGTTGATGGGCCAGCTACCTGGCGATACTGGCTGGCATGGATAAGAGGACTTGCGCATGCAGGTTGGAACCGGAGGCCTGGCTTTGCAAAAAAATAATAATAAAACTATTTTAAAAAAATAGAAAAAAAAAATAAAATAACTTTATTAAAAAAATGCTTTATTTTACTATTAAATATTATTTTTCCTTACAGTACCCCTTGGCTATCGCTATCCTAAAATGTCCAGTATTGCCCATGATAATTAGTCATGGGCAAGCTTTGCCGAAGGCTATGGTGTAGGTTGCCGGCATCGATAGTCTTCGCTGGCCCAGGAGCTTTGATAAATAGGAAATTTATCTTGATTTATGGCTTTCCATCTACATATAAAAAAAGAAAGAACACCGTGCAGCTGTTCATACATATAGTAACACAAGAACACATTTCAAGGCATACAAATTGTCTTCATAAAACAATACGATCACCAGCTCATTATGGGGACTAATTATTAAGTCGCAAACCATGCAGAAACGGCTTTATCCGCATGGGTATGTAACAAAAGCCTAGTGCAGGAGAGATCTGTTAGGATTCTCAGGAGTTTTCTATCAGTCAGTATTAGCGCCGGACTTCCCAAGGCGCAGCGTCTAACGAACCCCTCCGGTCTTAACCAAGAACCACCAAGGCGAGATGGATTTTGCTTCCGGAGGTCCGCAGGTCGCAGCCCTTAGGTTAGCCCACTGATATGATAGGTGACACACAGTTGGTAAGGGAACAAGGCCAAGGCTGGACCAGGCAGGGCAGACTCTTTAGCGGTAGCGTAGTACAGCGAGGGAAAACAGGATTTAGTTGGAAGTGGAGAGCCAGATGCCAAATGGTAACTTGTTGCTCTGACAAGGCATTGTCAGGGTGAGCCTTTTATACTCTGCAGGTTTGAATATGCTGTCTCCCACGATCATGTGACCGCCTGAACCAGGAAATGCTGACCTGTACACAGAGGCACAGGAATCAGCAGCACAGGAGCGTGACATTATCATAGGTATCACCTGCATTAGGCTAAGTTTCGCATGAAACCTCAGTCCCCATAATTTTCAATGGGCACTGCAGTCTGGGGCAGTTTAACAAGCTCTGAACCCGTTGATGGCATTATCCATTCTACCCTACAAGGAGAGCATTGCGGTAGAAGATCCCTCTCCTCAGCCTTCCTGCCCTACTCTCCGGTAACTATCACAAAATGCCTACGGTCGTGCATGCACTCCGTACATACACCGGGAGAGAACGCAAAGTTGACAGGTAACAAAACTCATCGCTGGGACAACCACCTATCGGATGCGCTGCCCTGTGAACATTTCTTTAATAAATGTAGCCGAAAAGTCATCTGTCATCGTTGCAATGACCAATGATAATTAACGGTGATGAATAAATAAGCCTCTGCAAGACACACGGCCCTTCTTCGGTCCATTGGGCCTTTGCCAGCAACATAATCTTGCCGGGAACAGAACCTGCAAAATTGGGACTGGTTGGCATATAGCAGCCACACTTTAAATGCAACACCTTAGCTGCAATAGACCAAAATGTGGCGTCCGCGCTACTGAGCAGCAGCAAACGGCACGTGCTCCAAAAATGAATTGGGTCTATATTAACTGCATATTGTTTTACAGACTCAAATGAAGCCTAGTGTATTTCCATGGTTATAAATTCCCTGTAGCCGGCAGCCAGCTGGAGGGTGAAGCTCGTGTTTCTCAGCCGAGCATCCTCTATCTGTACACCCGCTGTGTGGATTGAATAGCGACCTAGGGGCTGCATGTTATTTTATATTGTGTGTGTGGTGGAGTGTTTGCTGGGAAATACGGTCTTGCTATAATCACGTTAGGCTGGTGCAAGGGATGTGTTGCATAGTAATCAGGCGGCGATAATAGATTATCACTCCCAATTTCCAGCTTTATGCTGCATAGTGGTACTATAACATGTCCTCGCCTACAGGACATCTCTGGGATCTGTGTCATTGTGTCGCTCTGGGTATATAATATATATTTTACAATTAGGTTTTTGTGTTGTTTGCTTTTACATTTGTATACTTTTTTTAGGCATAAGCGGTGGATGTTATATAATGTCATAGCTGAACAGAAGTAAAGTTTTATAGGTAAGTGCCATATTCTGCAGGGTATACATGAATGATTCTGCCTGTGTGTGCTTGTGTACCAATGTGCTTGGTTAACGTGGCTTTAACTGGCTGGGGGGTTGGGGCTCTGTGATCTTTAGGACAGTCCTTTTGGAATTTCAATCAGTTATATAGTCAGTATTCCGAGCGGGCTTCTGGATTCATGACTGTGTGCACGTGTGCAAGAGGATGTGCGAGTACTCACAACACATTATTATTTTTACATGATTAGAATTTTATGATCACCAATTAGAATTTTTCCAGAGGTAGCAATATAAACGTGTTAAAACTAGGGATGAGCGCGCTCGGATTTCTGAAATCCGAGCCCACCCGAACGTTGCGGATCCGAGTCGGATCCGAGACAGATCCGGGTATTGGCGCCAAATTCAAAAGTGAAACTGAGGCTCTGACTCATAATCCCGTTGTCGGATCTCGCGATACTCGGATCCTATAAATTCCCCGCTAGTCGCCGCCATCTTCACTCGGGCATTGATCAGGGTAGAGGGAGGGTGTGTTAGGTGGTCCTCTGTGCTGTTTAGTTCTGTGCTGTTTAGTTCTGTGCTGTTTAGTGCTGTGCTGTTTAGTGCTGTGCTGTGCTGTGCTGTGCTGTGTTCTGCAGTATCAGTCCAGTGGTGCTGTGTGCTGTGCTCTGTCCTTCTGAGGTCAGTGGTGCTGCTGGGTCCTGTGCTGTGTCCTGTTCAGTCCAGTGGTGCTGTGTCCTGTGCTCTGTGCTTCTAAGGGCATAGTTATTTCCCCAATATTCCCCTGTGTTTAAAAAAATAAAAAAAAGTTTTTTTTATAAAATACCAAAAACTACTTTAATATTTTTTAATTACCACAAAATTTTCACAACCAATCCTGCAGTATAAGCCCATTGGTACTGCAATATTACCAAGTTCACACATTCAGCAGTAAAAGTCCAGTGGTACTGCAATATTACAAAGTTTACACATTCTGCAGTATCAGTCCAGTGGTGCTGTGTCCTGTGCTCTGTCCTGCTGAGTTCCGTAGTGCTGCTGGGTCCTGTGCCGTGTCCTGTTCAGTCCAGTGGTGCTGTGTCCTGTGCTCTGTGCTTCTAAGGGCATAGTTATTTCCCCATTATTCCCAAGTTTGTAAAAAATAAAAAAAAAGTAAAAAAAAATAAAAAAATTAAAAAAAAAAAAAAATATATAATAATTATAACCAAATTTGCAAAACCAATCCAGCATTATAAGTCCATTGGTACTGCAATATTACCAAGTTCACACATTCAGCAGTAAAAGTCCAGTGGTACTGCAATATTACAAAGTTTACACATTCTGCAGTATCAGTCCAGTGGTGCTGTGTCCTGTGCTCTGTCCTGCTGAGTTCCGTAGTGCTGCTGGGTCCTGTGCCGTGTCCTGTTCAGTCCAGTGGTGCTGTGTCCTGTGCTCTGTGCTTCTAAGGGCATAGTTATTTCCCCATTATTCCCAAGTTTGTAAAAAATAAAAAAAAAGTAAAAAAAAATAAAAAATTTAAAAAAAAAAAAATATATATAATAATTATAACCAAATTTGCAAAACCAATCCAGCATTATAAGTCCATTGGTACTGCAATATTACCAAGTTCACACATTCAGCAGTAAAAGTCCAGTGGTACTGCAATATTACAAAGTTTACACATTCTGCAGTATCAGTCCAGTGGTGCTGTGTCCTGTGCTCTGTCCTGCTGAGTTCCGTAGTGCTGCTGGGTCCTGTGCCGTGTCCTGTTCAGTCCAGTGGTGCTGTGTCCTGTGCTCTGTGCTTCTAAGGGCATAGTTATTTCCCCATTATTCCCAAGTTTGTAAAAAATAAAAAAAAAGTAAAAAAAAATAAAAAATTTAAAAAAAAAAAAATATATATAATAATTATAACCAAATTTGCAAAACCAATCCAGCATTATAAGTCCATTGGTACTGCAATATTACCAAGTTCACACATTCTGCAGTATCTTGTGCTACATATAATGGAGACCAAAAATTTGGAGGATAAAGTAGGGAAAGATCAAGACCCACTTCCTCCTAATGCTGAAGCTGCTGCCACTAGTCATGACATAGACGATGAAATGCCATCAACGTCGTCTTCCAAGCCCGATGCCCAATCTCGTAGTACCGGGCATGTAAAATCCAAAAAGCCCAAGTTAAGAAAAAGTAGCAAAAAGAGAAACTTAAAATCATCTGAGGAGAAACGTAAAGTTGCCAATATGCCATTTACGACACGGAGTGGCAAGGAACGGCTTAGGCCCTGGCCCGTGTTCATGACTAGTGGTTCAGCTTCACCCACGGATCTTAGCCCTCCTCCTCCTCCCCCCCCCTACAAAAAATTGAAGAGAGTTATGCTGTCAGCAACAAAACAGCAAACAACTCTGCCTTCTAAAGAGAAATTATCACAAATCCCCAAGGCGAGTCCAAGCGTGTTGGTGGTTGTCAAGCCTGACCTTCCCATCACTGTACGGGAAGAGGTGGCTCGGGAGGAGGCTATTGATGATGTAGCTGGCGCTGTGGAGGAACTTGATGATGAGGATGGTGATGTGGTTATTGTAAATGAGGCACCAGGGGGGGAAACAGCTGATGTCCATGGGATGAAAAAGCCCATCGTCATGCCTGGTCAGAAGACCAAAAAATGCACCTCTTCGGTCTGGAGTTATTTTTATCCAAATCCAGACAACCAATGTATGGCAATATGTAGCTTATGTAAAGCTCAAATAAGCAGGGGTAAGGATCTTGCCCACCTAGGAACATCCTCCCTTATACGTCACCTGAATAACCTTCATAGTTCAGTGGTTAGTTCAGGAACTGGGGCTAGGACCCTCATCGGTACAGGGACACCTAAATCCCGTGGTCCAGTTGGATACACACCAGCAACACCCTCCTCGTCAACTTCCTCCACAATCTCCATCAGATTCAGTCCTGCAGCCCAAGTCACCAGCCAGACTGAGTCCTCCTCAATACGGGATTCATCCGAGGAATCCTGCAGCGGTACGCCTACTACTGCCACTGCTGCTGTTGCTGCTGTTAGTCGGTCATCTTCCCAGAGGGGAAGTCGTAAGACCGCTAAGTCTTTCACCAAACAATTGACCGTCCAACAGTCGTTTGCCATGACCACCAAATACGATAGTAGTCACCCTATTGCAAAGCGTATAACTGCGGCTGTAACTGCAATGTTGGTGTTAGACGTGCGCCCGGTGTCCGCCATCAGTGGAGTGGGATTTAGAGGGTTGATGGAGGTATTGTGTCCCCGGTACCAAATCCCCTCGAGATTCCACTTCACTAGGCAGGCGATACCAAAAATGTACAGAGAAGTACGATCAAGTGTCCTCAGTGCTCTTAAAAATGCGGTTGTACCCACTGTCCACTTAACCACGGACATGTGGACAAGTGGTTCTGGGCAAACGAAGGACTATATGACTGTGACAGCCCACTGGGTAGATGCATCCCCTTCCGCAGCAACAGCAACAGCTGCATCAGTAGCAGCATCTACAAAATGGCTGCTCATGCAAAGGCAGGCAACATTGTGCATTACAGGCTTTAATAAGAGGCACAACGCTGCCAACATATTAGAGAAAATGAGGGAAATTATCTCCCAGTGGCTTACCCCACTTAGACTCTCATGGGGATTTGTGGTGTCAGACAATGCCAGTAACATTGTGCGGGCATTAAATATGGGCAATTTCCAGCACGTCCCATGTTTTGCCCACACCATTAATTTGGTGGTGCAGCATTACCTCAAGAGTGACAGGGGTGTGCAGGAGATGCTTGCGGTGGCCCGCAAAATTGCTGGACACTTTCGGCATTCAGCCAGTGCCTACCGCAGACTAGAGGCACATCAGAAAAGCTTGAACCTGCCCTGCCATCACCTCAAACAAGAGGTTGTGACGCGCTGGAACTCCACCCTCTATATGCTGCAGAGGATGGAGGAGCAGCAAAAGGCCATTCAGGCCTACACAGCCACCTACGACATAGGCAAAGGAGTGGGGATGCGCCTGAGTCAAGCGCAGTGGAGACTGATTTCCGTGTTGTGCAAGGTTCTGCAGCCATTTGAACTTGCCACACGAGAAGTCAGTTCCGACACTGCCAGCTTGAGTCAGGTCATTCCCCTGATCAGGCTGTTGCAGAAGCAGCTGGAGAAAGTGAGGGAGGAGCTGGTAAGCCATTGCGATTACAGCAAGCATGTAGCTCTTGTGGATGTAGCCCTTCGTACGCTTTGCCAGGATCCGAGGGTGGTCACTCTTTTAAAGTCAGAGGAATACATTCTGGCCACCGTGCTCGATCCTCGGTTTAAAGCGTATGTTGTGTCTCTGTTTCCGGCGGACACAAATCTACAGCGGTGCAAAGACCTGCTGGTCAGGAGATTGTCCTCTGAAGAGGACCGTGACATGCCAACAGCTCCACCCTCATTTTCTTCCACATCTATGGCTGCGAGGAAAAAGCTCAGTTTTCCCAAAAGAGGCACTGGCGGGGATGCTGATAACATCTGGTCCGGACTGAAGGACCTGCCAACCATTGCAGACATGTCTACTCTCGCTGCATTGGATGCTGTCACAATAGAAAAAATTGTGGATGATTACTTTGCTGACACCATCCAAGTAGACATGTCAGACAGTCCATATTGTTACTGGCAGGAAAAAAAGGCAGTTTGGAAGCCCCTGTACAAACTGGCTCTATTTTACCTGAGTTGTCCCCCCTCCAGTGTGTACTCGGAAAGAGTTTTTAGTGCAGCGGGGAACCTGGTCAGTGAGCGGCGAAGGAGGTTGCTTCCTCACAACGTTGAAAAAATGATGTTTATAAAAATGAATAATCAATTCCTCAATGAAGTACAGCACTGCCCTCCAGATACTACAGAGGGACCTGTGGTTGTGGAGTCCAGCGGGGACGAATTGATAATGTGTGATGAGGAGGAAGTAGACACTGTAGGGGGAGAGGAATCAGAGGTTGAGGATGAGGACGACATCTTGCCTCAGTAGAGCCTGTTTAGTCTGTACAGGGAGAGATGAATAGCTTTTTTGGTGTGGGGGCCCAAACAAACCAATCATTTCAGTCAAAGTTGTTTGGTAGGCCCTGTCGCTGAAATGATTGGTTTGTTAAAGTGTGCATGTCCTATTTCAACAGCAGACCTCTCAACTGCAGCTCATCCCTCCTCTGCGGGGATAATGTCTCCTGTGCTCTGACACGTCACTCTGTGTACTCTCAGCCTCAGGATCTGACACTACAGCTACCATGCCTCTTGTAGCAGCCCTCACTCCAGGGCCTCTTCCATGTGCAGTGTCCCCCTCTCTCTTGGGTTCACTATAGTGGCATGGAGTTCTCCCCCTCATCCAGGGCACACATTCCTTGCCCTGGCTCAGTCACCACGCTCAGACTTCCAGGCAATGCTGGGGGAGCCTGGGAGCTTCCACCCCAGGTCCCCAGCTACAACTCTCCTCTCCTGTGTCTTCTCTCTCTTTCTGACACTTGAAAGATCGTGCCTTTAAATGAAAAAGTCAGTCTTGATTGCACGACTATGTGCAAGTGCAACAGGGACATTTTTTTGGGTTTACAAAGTCAAACAGTAACACTACGACCCTGTCTGTCTGGGGTCTGTCAATGACGAATTGTCTGGAGCATGTTTTGAGGAGGTATTGTGGCCCCGGTATCAAATTGGGTACCGGGGCCACCCCACTATGCAGTCCAGATACTTGTTTGGTGGAATTCCGACACGTGGAGGGTTTTTTAATTATATTGTGGCCTCGGTACCAAATTGTGTACCGGGGCCACCACACTACGCAGTCAAGATACTTGTTTGGTGGAATTCAGACCAGTTGAGGGTTTTATTATTATATTGTGTGGACCACTCTATCTATACCACACTACAACTCTATACCACTCTATTTCCTACTTTAATTCTATTTAATTCTATTTCCTACTTTAATTCTATTACTAATTAATTAACATAAAGAGGAACCAAAAAAACCAATTTTACCAAAAGTATAATATGACTTAGACTTACAAACACTACACTTGAAAGATCGTGCCTTTAAATGAAAAAGTAAGTCTTCATTGCACGACTATGTGCAACAGGGACAGTTTTTTTCTTTACAAAGTCAACTAATAACACTTGGACCCTGTCTGTCTTTAACATACTTAATGGGATCTCAATGACGAATTGTCTGTAGCATGTTTGGAGGAGGTATTGTGGCCCCGGTATCAAGTTGGGTACCGGGGCCACCCCACTACGCAGTCCAGATACTTGTTTGGTGGAATTCTGACACGTGGAGGGTGTATTTATTTTATTGTGGCCCCGGTATCAAGTTGGGTACCGGGGCCACCCCACTACGCAGTCCAGATACTTGTTTGGTGGAATTCTGACACGTGGAGGGTGTATTTATTTTATTGTGGCCCCGGTATCAAGTTGGGTACCGGGGCCACCCCACTACGCAGTCCAGATACTTGTTTGGTGGAATTCTGACACGTGGAGGGTGTATTTATTTTATTGTGGCCCCGGTATCAAGTTGGGTACCGGGGCCACCCCACTACGCAGTCCAGATACTTGTTTGGTGGAATTCTGACACGTGGAGGGTGTATTTATTTTATTGTGGCCCCGGTATCAAGTTGGGTACCGGGGCCACCCCACTACGCAGTCCAGATACTTGTTTGGTGGAATTCTGACACGTGGAGGGTGTATTTATTTTATTGTGGCCCCGGTATCAAGTTGGGTACCGGGGCCACCCCACTACGCAGTCCAGATACTTGTTTGGTGGAATTCTGACACGTGGAGGGTGTATTTATTTTATTGTGGCCCCGGTATCAAGTTGGGTACCGGGGCCACCCCACTACGCAGTCCAGATACTTGTTTGGTGGAATTCTGACACGTGGAGGGTGTATTTATTTTATTGTGGCCCCGGTACCAAATTGTGTACCGGGGCCACCACACTACGCAGTCAAGATAGATAGATGCGTATCATAGATAAAGTACATTCAGTGGTGTGGGGCAAATTGAAAAATATTCAAAATGCACTGACATTATCAAAAACAAGAGGTTGTCACATGCTAAAACTCCAACATGTATATGATGGAGAGGATGGAGGAGCAGCCGTATGTGTAGTGTAATGCAGACCTGTTGAAGGTTTTTTATATATTTTATTGTGGTGCCCAGTGCCCACTCCTCTACGCAGTCCAGGTACATTTATTGGTGCGAATCAAACAAGTTGATGGTTTTCTTATTATATATATTGTGGTGACCCACTCCTCTACGCAGTCCAGGTACATTTATTGGTGCGAATCAAACAAGTTGATGGTTTTCTTATTATATATATTGTGGTGACCCACTCCTCTACGCAGTCCAGGTACATTTATTGGTGCGATTCATAAAAGTTCAGGGTTTTTAAGATATTGTGGTGACCCACTCCTCTACGCAGTCCAGGTACATTTATTGGTGCGATTCATAAAAGTTCAGGGTTTTTAATATATTGTGGTGACCCACTCCTCTACGCAGTCCAGGTACATTTATTGGTGCGAATCAAACAAGTTGATGGTTTTCTTATTATATATATTGTGGTGACCCACTCCTCTACGCAGTCCAGGTACATTTATTGGTGCGATTCATAAAAGTTCAGGGTTTTTAAGATATTGTGGTGACCCACTCCTCTACGCAGTCCAGGTACATTTATTGGTGCGAATCAAACAAGTTGATGGTTTTCTTATTATATATATTGTGGTGACCCACTCCTCTACGCAGTCCAGGTACATTTATTGGTGCGATTCATAAAAGTTCAGGGTTTTTAATATATTGTGGTGACCCACTCCTCTACGCAGTCCAGGTACATTTATTGGTGCGAATCAAACCAGTTGATGGTTTTCTTATTATATATATTGTGGTGACCCACTCCTCTACGCAGTCCAGGTACATTTATTGGTGCGATTCATAAAAGTTCAGGGTTTTTAATATATTGTGGTGACCCACTCCTCTACGCAGTCCAGGTACAATTATTGGTGCGAATCATAAAAGTTCAGGGTTTTTAATATATATTGTGGTGACCCACTCCTCTACGCAGTCCAGAAAGATACCTTGTTGCAACGTTTTGGACTAATAACTATATTGTGAGGTGTTCAGAATACACTGTAAATTAGTGGAAATGCTTGTTATTGAATGTTATTGAGGTTAATAATAGCCTAGAGTGAAAATAAGCCCAAAAACTTGATTTTTAAACTTTTTATGTTTTTTTCAAAAAAAATCCGAATCCAATACCTTAAATCCGAACCGAGACCTTTCGTCAAGTGTTTTGCGAGACAAATCCGAACCTCAAAAATAACGAAAATCCGGATCCAAAACACAAAACACGAGACCTCAAAAGTCGCCGGTGCACATCCCTAGTTAAAACCAGGAATTATCTACAGCAAATGGCTGATCCTGGGTTAGAAGCAATATTTCTGTCAAGTTCAGAAGCATTAAGGGGGGGGGGAGGGACCTTTGCAGTAAAATATACATACTCTGCAGGTATTTTCAATGGGAGTTTAGAGGGCAGATGATACATGTAAGCCTAGACAGAGACATACTGTATTCTGTTAATCTTATAATATAAATCTTTTATATGTTTTTTTGGTTGCTTTGTTGCAAATTATCTATGCAATGCTTTCTGTATGTCAGGAAAAAAACATTTGTGTGTTATTTGTCTCTATGCACAAAACTGCTCTAATAAAGTGTTGTATTTCTCAATGCTTCTTTCAGTCCCTTGCTGTGTATTTTTCCCTGAGTGATAAAATATACCCGAATGAACGCAAACGACCTCTTGCTGTTTTCTATTTGAAAGAAAAAATAGATAGACAGCGATGCACCTGCTTCACAAAACCGTTGCGCTCCCCCCGGACTGGCTGGGACTTGTAGTTTAATAGCAATGAGAGAGCACAGGTTGCCTGGTGCACCCAATTCTTACAATGTTAAACGAGCACAATTACTTAATAATATTTTCTGGTGTACTTTTACTTTTTTTACAATTAAGGTATTTAATTTGTGTGTTTTTATTTGCTCTTTTTTTTTGTGATGGATCAGGCTGAGAAAATCTTTAACGGGACCTGTAGCTACAGATATACAATATGTTGCTTTAAGTTTCACTCACACACACACACACACACACAACTGATGCACTCAATATGCTGTTTAGGATGTGTGAACAATCTATACAGAGCCAGTAGGACTGTGTCACCCCCCCCCCCCCCCCCCTCCCCATCTATATGTGCACAGAATATATTATTTGTGGCTGAGAGCAGGAAGGTGATAATGCGAGTGAGTGACATCTTTATAAAGCTCCGGAGTGGGAGCAGAAGACACAGGAGACGTGGACCAATTCTCTGGATTTTATTCCCAGCTGAACCCTGAGAGTCTGCCACGTGAGAGAGAGGAGCGAGCAAATCGGGTGTTAGTGTGATTTGCTGGCGGCAGGTGTCAATTGGGGTCATCTGCAGTCAATCAAACATTTCCTTAAGGATGCCATCATCTTCATTATCTTATTTATATAGCGCCACTAATTCCGCAGCGCTGTACAGAGAACTCACTCACATCAGTCCCTGCTTCAATAGAGTTTACAATCTAAATTCCCTAACATACACACAGACAGACTAGGGTCAATTTGATAGCTGCTAATTATAATACTAGTATGTTTTTTTGGATTGTGGGAGGAAACCGGAGTACCCGGAGGAAACCCACGCAAACACGGGAAGAACATACAGACGTCACACAGGGTCGGGAATCGAACTCCTGTCCCCAGCGCTGTGAGGCAGAAGTTCTAACTACTAAGTCACCGTGATGCCATAACCTGTGTGTGTCTGTTTCGCTCTTACATCCTCCAAACCTTCATTTTATTCATATGCAAATAGAGGGTACTAATTTATGTCCTGCAAACCTCTTGCCTTTTCTTACTGTGCAGGTCTCTTACAGTGGTAGGATGTGTCATTTTCCTCTGAATGGCTAACGCAGTGCTTTTAACATTTGTGATCTGCAGGTTTATTGCAGTGGTAGGATGTCCTTTTTCTCCTCAAGGACAAATGTGCAATGCAGGCGTGTAATCTGCAGGTCTCTTGTGGTGTCATGCTCTTTGTGTGTGTGTTGTCAAAGAGTCGTCTGCAGATTTTTTCATTTTTCCCTCAGAAGATTTCCATGCGTTTTAATTGTTTTTCAAGGATTGAACAGAACACTATTCGCTTGATATGTTCTATTTTTTTACGCCTTGTTTATCCAAGATGCATGAAAACTAAATGAAAGTTATAAAGATATAAACAAGCCCTGAGTGTGTGGTGTTTTGTGTTTGGTCTGCAGATTAATTGTTGCTTCCTCTTGTCCCAGGCTGTCCTAATGGTCTTTTATCCTGGGGTGTCTTAACTGCCTATATTCGGATATTAGCTGATAATAGCTGAACAACCAGATCATTGTCCAACTTGGACACAAACGTGGGGTAAATTGTACTGATCTCGTTGTTCGGGTGCTGCATCTAACAACGGCCCTGCAATGCAGTATTTGAGTATGAGTGTTCTTTGGTTGTCCGGTCAGAAGTGTTGGAACGACCTTGTGGGTTGACTCCAGTCAGCGCTGGTGGTCGCTAGTGGAAGCTGTCTCAGATTTGGTCTGTAGATTTCTGGTTGTAGTTTCTACACTTTTAGACTCTCCTGGTGCGTTTTTTCCAGTTTACTCGATTGTCTCTGATGATGGGGGTTTCGGATTGGATTTTTAATTTTTCAGCATGTGGCTTATACTCTATTAGATGCTCCTGCTCTGGTGGCTCCAGTTTACTATGATGGTCAATGATGCTGGAATATCTTGGACCTTTTCTGTAGATCCGTTCTGCACTGTTGTTGGGGTATTTCGGAATTGATTTCTAATTCTCAATGTGTGATTGTCAGGGCTAAGGATAATTATGGATCCCCAGCCTCTACTTAGATGGTGATAGCAGAGGGTGGTGGAGACAGGACACGATGGAATTGAAGTTCTTAACTTGAGAGCATCACAAGGAACAATAACACAAACGATGGTAGTGTGTTGCAACTTGATATATTGATAGAAGATACAACAGCAGTTATAATAAAATACAATCGTAATCACAGATGCACTTCAGTTGGTAACCAATGGCAACAGCATGTGAAATAGACAATATAACAGTTCAACGCTAGATGGTAATAGAACACTTGGATCCCACACGAAACACACAGCAGATGAAGGTGAACCACTGACACAGCTAAAAGTCCGATGAGAATAGTATGTAGACTTGGCTGATCCAAACGTATAATATGATTCACTTTAGCAGGTGGTTATATGTATCACAATAGTTTATATAGCGGAACAAAGAACGCTATATGCCATCCAGGTACTTGGGTAAGCAGGAAGGTGTTGCCTAGAAGTACAGCGTGATAACGAAATCCAAACTGAGCGTAGAACTACAGGTCACAGGAGATACGGTTAACGGGTAAGCGTGAGTTCATCACAATTAGATGACAGCTGTAATGCACACAACTTGAATTGAAGTAGAGGCTCCCGGCTTAGCAGTATATTCATATTAACAGTCCAGCAAATAATCAGCAGAATAATAATAGCCGTGCCAGACATAGAACCACAGATGACAAGAGAACTTGATTGTAGTTCAACATAGAATACCGCAACATAGACAGCCGAGTAGAATAGTACTGGAGCCAATCAGCATGAGCGCAGGTGTAGCAGACAACTCACGAATAGTTTTGCGTGCAGATGAATGACACCACGTAACTTCAGCTTGTAGATGAACCACGAACTGGCATACAGCGGAGCCGATGGAGAGCAATGATGACAGGTAGCTTCGGCCACCGATAGTATCAAGCAGATAGGCAAAAGGTCAGATATGCAGCCAGAACCCACGGCAGTGTGAGTAACACGAAGATCAGACAATGAGTCCATGATTACAGGAACTTGAAATAGTCCTCTGGGACCAATAGGCTTCAGAAGGAGGTCCCAATCAATATAACGAGAAACACCTATGGACAGGTAGAGACTCTGAAGTAAGAGCAAGCACCAACATAGGTCTTAAAGGGCAAGTCACAACGCCAATACCTAGCTATGGGACCGGCGTGTGACAGTGACTTGTACTCTCTTTAACTCTTCTCTTGTGTCTCCAGTTTACTATGATGTTCACTGATGGCGTGGAATGTCTTGGACCTGTTCTGTAGATCCCATCTGCTCTGATGGTGGCATGTTTTGGATTTGATATCTAATTTACAGCCTGTGGCCTATACTCTTCTAATTTTACTTGGTCTGTTGTCTCTTGTTGTACTATGATGGACTCTGATGGTGGAATGTCTTGGACCTGTTCTGTAAATCCCATCTGCTCTGATAGAAATCAAATCCGAAATACCCCAACATCAGAGACTATTTCTCATCATGTGGCTTATACTCTTAGACTCTCTTGGTCAGTTGTCTCTTGTTGTACTATGATGGTTTCTGGTGGAGGAATGTCTTAGATTTGTTCTGTAGATCTTGGGTCTTGGCGTCTGCTCTGTTACATCACGTTGGGATGTCTCCAGTCTGCTGTGATGGTCTTTGGTATGAAGTGTCTCCTCCATGAACATAAGTTTTCATGTCTCCGTAACTAAATGTTCAGCGTTTGCGGTATAATGTCTCTGTGTCACTGTCCCTTCTGCTGAAGTTCAGCTTTCAGTGATCGCTCAATGTATTTGATCATATAATCTTTTGGTACTACTTTTCTCTTTATCTTTTTAGACATGAGATTAACATGCGGTATACTATTCACGGTATGTCTTCTACTGCAAATTTATCTTTTCTCTCTCTCTGTCATATTCCCTCACCCAGTTCTTTCCGACCTTCTTTTATTATTCTCTCTTTATTTCTTGTGTTATGTATTACACCCCCCCCCCATTCTATTTCTTTCAACTCTTTGTACTTCGCATACCCCACTGGCTCATGGGGTTTGGCGTATGGAGCTTTCCCTGGACATCACGAATGATGTGAAGGTCTTTTTGATGGAAAGGAGTTAAGTGTATAAGCTGCCAGCCATAATGTGTGGTTACAGATCCATGCTGCATTATTGATGCTCCTTTTTAGCAGTGAAACATCTCTCTTTACTGGCTCCTCACAGTGAGCTCAGCGGGAAGCCCAGGCTCTTATCACAGATAGAGATCGCACGTAGCAGAGGAATCACCTTTGGAGCCGATTCAGGAGGACACTTGGTTTAGTGCTTAAAGAGTTGGTTAGAGTTTAATTTACCAGAAAGTGGGAGGGTGACATGACTCCAGCAAAACAGAGCATTCAAGTCATCTGACCTTGACTGTATATGTGTTAACTCCTTCTGTTCTATGAACGTTTAATGCCACGGCAATTACCCGAGAGTGACCAGTTAGTCCTGCCGTTCACTGCATACTTATGAAATGGCAATGTCAAGCGTGGTAAATCCGACTGTCCTGAACCACTTACATACAAAGAACTACACACGTCCTGGTCGGCGATACATTGTGATTTCAAGATTGGAGAAGTGTTTCTGGGGCATGCACAAGGGTGCTCAAAAATAAAGAGTGTCCAAAAAATTAAGCCAGCGTGACAAACTAAAGCATTACTCCTGTTGACAGCCGTGGCGTACGTTCCTTTTGTACCCCACATTCTCCAGTGCTCCTGCAAGAGATGGATCCATGCCAGGATTCCTACAAGGACTGTGCACAAGGGATTGTCATGTCTACCGTCAAATCCTTTGCAGCGTGCCCCTCTAGTATAGTAACAAGTTGGCAGAAAAGAGAAGAACTATGTAAAAGTCTTTGCACTTTCCAAAGGTTGACGCATGGATCTTACATCTGTCTCCGGAACTGTCTCTACTGCCAAGAACAACGCCAGATTTATGTTTGATAACAGAGTCCCTTCCAAAGACTCTTTATGTGTACATTGCTCATAATAGGCACACATTAACAACCAGTCGGTGTTGTGTACAAAATGTTTTTGTGTTTATAATCGTCTTTGTGCCAAACGTTGGAATACCTTATAGAAAGAAGAATAAACGTATCTCAGAGGCATCCATGAAGCAGTAGTAGAGACAAGTAAATTGAAAGCATGTGTGGTGGCTTTAGGATTAACATATAACGGTGATCGGTGTAACCATGGCTCTAGCGTAGGCTTGGGAAGCCAGTGGCCCGTTATCAACCGTACTACTTGTCCAGCATGTAAAGTAGTATAGCTGCAATCTTGTTTAAATGATAAGATTTCAAGGCCAGGTCAGCATGTACCACTATGTACTAAGACGGTTCCCTATACCCCCGGCACTGGGTGTTGCTATTTGCTGCCTTGTATAATTGTTGTCTGTACATGAATGTTCTGTGACGTGACATCCACATACCTGAATTCTTCACATAACACATGGAACCTGGCCAAAAAAATGTCTGCATTCTGTAGAAGTTAAAAGTTATCTGTTAACCAAGGTCTCCTTGCACACGTTCACACATAGACACTCGTTCGTGTAGACACCCTGCTTCTGTGTAGGTACAAGTAATCATATCGCGCTTGGTAACATCTACCCAGACATTGAAGTACTATCATCCCCTTTTGTGGTGTGTTTATTGAACTTGATTATAATTCAGTGTTATGGCAATTAAAAACTTCAACATTATAAACTATATTCTTTATAAAGCCTAGAGAATAATAAGAGATAAGGATAATTGCATAAAGTATATTAATATTATGATTACTGTTATTGCCGTTGATTTGAAAGGCGAAACAGTGCTCCCGAGCGCCAGACAGCGGGGCAAACAGCATATATAAAACTGGAACATACAGGGAGGATAAACTTAATGCAGACGTAAAAACAAAGGGTATTGAGAGCTGTGCACATGAGAGCTTACAGGCTAATGGGGAGAGAGGAGAGCTGTAGGGTAGACTCTTGGAAAGAGTTGAGTTTTAAAAGATTTGAAGGCTGGAGGAGAGTCTGATCAGGCAACACAAGAGAAGTGTTATATGCGGAAGTGAGAAGTGTTTTTTAGAGGGGGTGACAGATGTAGTTTAGAGGGTGCAAGGGAGAGTATTGTGAGGTGAGGTTGGAAATGTTGGAATTTGCCGACTGGTGTGGAAGATTTTGAGTGGCAAGAAAGGATGAACAGCCTTGCAAGCAGCACTTCGGATGTCTTGAAGTGGGGACAGATGGATAAGTGGAATGCCAGATAGGTGGAGGTTGCAGTAATGGAGGAGTGGAAATGAATGAATGGATAAGAGTTTTGGTTGCATCTTGAGTATTGGTTTATTCTAACAATTTAGAAGGTGGAGACGCCAGGAATGCAAGAGATTTTTTTTTTTATTGAAAGCCTGGGAACGTGCAATCAAAAACCCAATGTGACCAAAAAAGGTGCAAAATCAGTAAAAAAGTGCACAAGGGGTGCGGTACTTGGCCCTTTCTTTAAAAAGAAAGGGAACCTAGTCCCCGACCCTCGGAACCAAAAGGTCCCTTAGGGGGCAAGGGTCTTCAGACCCCCTTCGCCGCAAAGCTAGGGGGGTCCCTTTAGCCCCTGGGATCCACCGAGGCTTCACCCAGGACTCGACAACTAGCTCACCCCCGGAAGGATGAGCCAACGATGGGGTTCAGGGGGGCAGGAACCAAAATGCCGCACAACCCCCCTAGATCTTAGGGGACACGGCCCAAAAGGGCCTACCCGCACCCCTAAAAATCCGTGAAGCAATCAAACATAAAAGTGAAAGTGACAAACAAGAAGTGTCATAAATAAAAAAAATAAAAAAGTGCCGAGTGGTTACGGCCACAAAATTTTCTCGCCCAGCCATAAGGCCGGGGCAACGAATAAAAAGGCGGTGCGTATATTGAAAGTGGTATAACGTGCTCGGTGCCAACATAATCACATTGTATCTGTTTTAGGGTGCTCCTGACCTGTGATTTTTTGGCACCCCCGGATCGCCACTCCGGGGGCACATTAGTCCCGGGCTTTCAACGCAGCTCACCCGGCCCCTGGCCAGAGGACCAAGTGCAGCTCTGCCACAACTGCACTCGATCTTAGCCAGAAGGCCGAGAAGCGAAATGCAAGAGATACTGGAAGATACTAGAAGTGAGGAGTAAAGCAGAGGGGGGAGTCAAGGATGACACAGAGGCAGTGGGCTTGTCAGATTTGTGGTGGTGTAGACAGTGAGGAAGATTTCAGAGTAGGCAGTGACTCTAGAAGAAAGGGAGTTTATAACCTCTGCTTCGGACACGTTTAATTTCAGATATCGTTGAGACACCCATGTGGAAATAGCACAGAGATAGTTGGTCAGGCAAGGTAGTAGAGAAGATAAGGTCAGAGGAGGACACCAGACTATAGGTGGTACTGGGGACTGAATGAGCAAACTAGTTCACCAAGATAATAGGTGTACAGTGAGAAAAGCAGAGGACCGAGAAGTCATGTGGGACCCCAACAGATAGTGGGAGTGGAGGGGAAGATGTGTAAGAAGTAGAGAAAGTAAGATAGGTGGTTATACAAAAGCCTCTCAGGTGATTTGTAGGCAAAGAGGCAAGAGATATAGGATGGTAGGTGGAGGAGGGCAGATTGGGGTCTGCAAGAGAATGTGGGTGCGGTGTAGGGGATCTGACATCAGGATATATGGTGTGTGTGTGTGTGTGTGTGTGTGTGTGTGTGTGTGTGTGTATATAGAGAGAGAGAGAGATAGGACATTCCAGGATCAAACATTTCCTAGGACAAATCTTTAATATCTTCACTATCCCCTCACACAACATATGTCTCGCGCTCTCATTCACCGATATGCAGTATTACATAATGCAAACAAACAAAACAACACATAGACACACAGACATATACACTCCCACGTGCATACCAAGGCACAAACATATCTGTGACTCACACCACCCACACGTTGAAATGATTTCAGACCATAAATCGGTATAATCAGAACTAAATAGAATCCGTAAGTATGGGACAGAATGTAGTCTGCTCATCTCTACAAGATACCCTGGGAACATGGTGACCCAGCTTTTGGGTGGGAAGAGCTTTTACAGACTACCCATCTACCCTGCTCTCTACTGTCAGTGCGGTCTCCACGGTCAGGAGGGAGCTCACTGCGCCCCCTGTTGACTGATCACCGACACTACAAGGTATTGGAAGCTCCAGAATGCCATGGGCACGAGCTAGCACACTAGGGTTCTGGGATTAAGTTCTGCTTAGTGGGGAAGGAATGCACCTTCCCTCTCTGAGCAAGGGGTGCAGAGTGGCACACAGCAGAGTGGCAGACAGTAAGAGGAGGCAGGAGACCAGTCCTGTAACGTGTCCTCTACAATCCCTGGGGGCATCTTCAAAATGCGTTTCTTGTTGTTTTTATTTGCAAGGGGTGGTAAGTCATTTATATGTTATTACCTGGGGCACCCTATTGGCTTGGTCCACCACAGACACTGAGGTTCATTTGAAACAGAATGCTCAAATCAAAGGTGCGCCAATGCGTTGGTTGATTGCAACCAGTCCAATGCCCATGCCACCAGTATGTTTTATATATGCCCATTTGTCTGTGAGTGCCTCTTGCATCTTAAATGCCGCAATCCTTTAGTGCCCAGCAGGTAGAGGTACAAAGCCAGGGAAGATCACAGTTTACTCCCCCAGGAAGAATTAAGAAAGCTTAATGACTAGCTTGATTTACTGTCTAATTCTAACCATATCCACTGAAAGATTATGTATCCAACATGTATTATCTATCAAACAATGATTTCAGCTTTCATTATGAGGATCTCAAAGAGTAGATAGGTGGAAGACAAAAGGCTGTCTTCTCAGTCTCCCTAATGTTAGCTGAATACCTGCGCCCAGCCATTTGCCAGTAGGAACATTTTACTACAAAGCACCAAATGAGTCACGTCTCATTATCTCGGGGGGTTTCCAGGTAACTCGTCTAGACCCCCACACAGGCCATTGTCACTGCCAGAGGACAGCAAACCATTGTCTGCCCATAACTTCAAACATGGCACATGTTTTATGTACCGGCCACTAATCTCTCTCTGCAGGGCTGCATAATGCGATAGATAATTGTGTTCACAGTGACTCTTACATGGAGATACTTGATGTGTCACCCGTATATTAAAGGCCTTTTTTTTTTTTCTTTTATTTATCTGTAGTGACTGCAGCTTTTAGACTGTGCAAACGTTGCTGTAAAAAAAAAATGCTAAACAAGATTACCCATGATGCTTAGTCAGGTAGTGTCTGGCTGAGCATCATGGGATGTGTGTTACTCAGCAGCATAATTGGCTATTTAGACACCAATAAAGTGGAGGATTATATTGCAATAGATGGAAATTTCACATGAGAATAGAATAGTTATGACGGAGAAAGATTTTATAATGTTTTGTTCAGTGAAATTTTGCATCTTTCTTGGCATCGTTATTGTTGGTGATGATTTTGTGGTATTGGTGTAATTAAAAGAGGTTGGGACGGCTAGATTGCTGGGTGCTCAAGTAAATGGTTATGTCCAGTGGTCAGGTCATGTTGGAGGTGTAGTGTCCTATGTCTGTATAGAGTGTAATAGAATTGTATTATGATCATGTCCAGTGGTCAGGTCATGTTGGGGGTGTAGTGTCCTATGTCTATATACAGTGTAATAGAATCGTATTATGATCATGTCCAATGGTCAGGTCATGTTGGAGGTGTAGTGTCCTATGTCTGTATAGAGTGTAATAGAATTGTATTATGATCATGTCCAGTGGTCAGGTCATGGTGGGGGTGTAGTGTCCTATGTCTATATACAGTGTAATAGAATCGTATTATGATCATGTCCAATGGTCAGGTCATGTTGGGGGTGTAGTGTCCTATGTCTGTATAGTGTAATAGAATTGTATTATGATCATGTCCAGTGGTCAGGTCATGTTGGGGGTGTAGTGTCCTATGTCTGTATACAGTGTAATAGAATTGTATTATGATCATGTCCAGTGGTCAGGTCATGTTGGGATGTAGTGTCCTATGTCTGTATAAAGTGTAATAGAATTGTATTATGATCATGTCCAGTGGTCAGGTTATGTTGGGATGTAGTGTCCTATGTCTGTATACAGTGTAATAGAATTGTACTATGATCATGTCCAGTGGTCAGGTCATGTTGGGGATGTAGTGTCCTATGTCTGTATACAGTGTAATAGAATTGTATTATGATCATGTCCAGTGGTCAGGTCATGGTGGGGGTGTAGTGTCCTATGTCTGTATACAGTGTAATAGAATTGTATTATGATCATGCCCAGTGATCAGGTCATGTTGGAGGTGCAGTGTCCTATGTCTGTATAGAGGGTAATAGAATTGTATTATGATCATGTCCAGTGGTCAGGTCATGGTGGGGGTGTAGTGTCCTATGTCTGTATAGAGTGTAATAGAATTGTATTATGATCATGTCCAGTGGTCAGGTCATGTTGGTGGTGTAGTGTCCTATGTCTGTATAGAGTGTAATAGAATTGTATTATGATCATGTCCAGTGGTCAGGTCATGGTGGGGGTGTAGTGACCTATGTCTGTATACAGTGTAATAGAATTGTATTATGATCATGTCCAGTGGTCAGGTCATGGTGGGGGTGTAGTGACCTATGTCTGTATACAGTGTAATAGAATTGTATTATGATCATGTCCAGTGGTCAGGTCATGTTGGGGGTGTAGTGTCCTATGTCTGTATACAGTGTAATAGAATTGTATTATGATCATGTCCAGTGGTCAGGTCATGTTGGAGGTGTAGTGTCCTACTGTGGTATAGAATTGTATGTTTAGATCAAGTAGTGACGTCATGGTTAATATGTCCCTCAGACTTCAGTTACCTCTGCAAACTATTTTCGAATATTGGCAAGTTTGGATCATGCCGATAAATGAGATGTTTGGATAGCTCTGGGTGTAGATTTTATACACCTCTACATAAACGACAAAGTAGTTCTGAAAAAGTTTCAATAATGAAATTGTCCACTGCTGCTTTATCCAAGCATTACATGTGTTCAAGCACTGTGTGTAGCAAGAGTGTTTTATTCAAGATCGAAAGCTGAAGTGAAGGAACATTCAATAACAATATTTCTGTGTACACAAAGAGTTAACTTTTCTTTTGAACGATCCAACAAGCTGTAATCCTATTTATACCCTCTTTAAAAAAAAGTAAGTTGATTTGCATACGCTCATCTAAGTGAAGTTACTGACCCATGAAAAGTAATTACATATTACATCCCTCTATCGCACTGTGAGCCACTTTTGGTCGTTGATATGGCCCCATAGGAAACATGGAAGAGCTGGGGTACCGTTCCCAATAGGTTCCCCCCCCTCTCCTCTACCATCTTGAGCGCCTTTGAAGCCAAATCCTGGCTTTTGCGTTTGATCTGTCTGCTTTTGTGGTGAGGGAGCGAGAGGAGCCTGCGCAACTATCTCTCGCTCCGGGGTAGGAAATGCTTTGAAGACTGTGGGATTATTCTGTTTTTCCCTCCTGGGATCACGCGGAGTCCTACGTACTGAGGGCGAGGAAGATTTCAATTGCTGGATTACAGGCTCTGCTCCAGTTAAAGAGATTTTCTAGTTCCCTAGGATTGCCTCAATGTCATAGGAAAAAGCATCCGGATTTCAGCTGTCAGGTAGTTTGAGGACGATGCGAGCCATCTACCAGACTGTGCCGAGGGATCCTTCACGGTGTCGGTTATAAACGCCCGGCTGTAGAGATAAAGACATCTCTTGTTACTTGCTTCAAGTTTTTTAATTTCCATCAGCAAGATTTTTTTTTTTTTTTTTAGAACTCCCAAAAAAACCCGAGTGGAAATGTGATTTAATGCAAATGCATTTAACATGTGATAGCGCTTTTAAGTAGTTTACTTTAGGATTTGTGGTAAAGATGTGAATGGAAAGGGATGAGAACACGCTGCCTAACGCTAGTAAAAACGCAAGTGTGTATAGGATCATTATAAAGAGTGGGTTCTATTTTTAGACTTGTTTATATGCTTTGTACCATACTTGCCAACTCTCCTGGAATGTCCGGGAGACTCTCGTAATCCGGGTCGGTCTCCCGGTCTCCCGCGAGAACAGGTAAGTCTCCCGCATCTCATGAGTCCCTGGGCAAAATAATGCGATTCGTGGTGAATTGCGTAATTTTGGCACCGCCGCCACGACAAAATGTAATTTTCTTTGCTGGGCAGGGTCAAAATGACGCTACTGACCGCTCCCCGCCCCCTCCAGCCCTCTGGTCACGCCCCCTGCCCGGGATCTCCCAAACCTCACGGTGCGTGCGAGTGTACTCCATAGAATCCCAGAATGCTTTGCTCATATTGGGGAGAGGCACAATGATGTACCCATATGCAGAATGCCACTGTGCCATTGACAGATAAGATATAGGTTTTGGTGCCAATAGACCGTTCTCAGCGGACTACACTGCCAGGCTGTGCCAACTTGTAAACCACAGCCTGTGATGTCATCACTACATGCAAGCATACTTACCTACTTTCTTCAGCTCCCTTCGGGAGCCAGCCAGTGGAGGGGGGCGTGAAGGGGCGGGGTGGCCGAAATCGCGTCATTTCGGCCCCGCCCCCTGTGACGTCATGACGCAAATTGCGTCATTTGACAGCGGGGGCGGGGCCCAAACGCCGCGATTCACCGGGAATCGCGGCGTTTGGGATCTAATTCTGCCCACTTCACTAGGAAGTGGGGCACTTCCTAGTGAAGTGGGCAGAATTCGGGAGATTGCCACACTCGCCCGGGAGTCCGGGAGACTCTCACAAAATGCGGGAGTCTCCGGACATTCCGGGAGAGTTGGCAAGTATGCATGCAAGTCATGTGACAAGTCATGTCATGTGACATCATGCTGACGGAAAAATGATTTAAAAAAACCAAAAATAGTTTCCACCTTGATGGATGCAGCAGTGCACACGGGTGACAATCACTTTCATGCCGCCTCTGGCAACGTTCCAGCAACACAGCAAGATCACAGCGACAATAAATTGTACGGACCTACAATTTGTCACTTCATTTTCTAAATGCTGCAAAGGTTGATGGGAAAAAAAAATAACTGGGAAAACTCGCAAGTAAATAAAAGCGGGCGTGATTTTTGCTGCGGCAGCAAACTTCTACACATGTCTGAATGAATCATGACGCTAATTGCCGGGAGGGAGTTGGGTTCATTTATAACTGTGGGCGCCTAGTACCAAGTCCACAGAGGTTAGAGCACCTTATATACAATAATATTTATGTTCCTTTTCATTATACTTGATGGATGACAGAGAGGGCTTATTGCAGATCTGCAGTATTGGATTTAAAATAAAATATAAGTTGGATCGTTTTTATATGCATGACTTTTTAGGTTAATAAACACATGTTAATTTAGATTGACAATCCTTATTCATATTTGTCAACTTTGCGTTGCAACCCTGGGGCGTGGCCACACAGAGTGTGTCATCCTGGCCACGCCCCCTGTCAAAGTATACCAATGTTGGCCAATTATATCAGGGGACGGGGCCAGGACGCCACGTTTAGCCCCACTTCACCAAAGAAGAGGGCAGTATGCGTGAGGTTTGCCTGTTCACCTGGGAGTCTGGGACAACTCCCAAAAATTTGGGAGTCTCCCAGATATTCCGGGAGAGTAGGCAACTATGTTATCATTTGAGTGGCTGGTGTAGATGAATTGGGGAGAGTGAATGCGCTCCTTTTTTTTTCGTTATGTGCTTTTGTTAAATATAATATTAAGGATCCTTGACGTGAAAATGTAGAATAATATTGTTGCTCGTGTTTCCAGAGTCGGCAGTTACCAGAACAGACCTGTTGTATCCATCGTATACCTCCCAACTTTACCAATTTCAGCAGGACAGTCCCGATTTTAGAGCCCTGTCCTGCTGTCGCTCCCGGGGACATGTTTGACCCGCGGGTGGGTAGGTTAGGTGAAGGGAGGTTCTACTTACGATCATGGAGACTTCAAATCTGCCCACTTCACTAGGAAGTGGGCAGATGCTGGAGAATTGTCAGCCCTCCCAGGTCTCCGGGAGACCTACCCAGAATTCGGGAGTCTCCCGGGCATTCCGGGACAGTTGGCAAGTAATGCTTTATATGCAGGGGGCAAAAGCAGGGTTTCTAGTGGGGGGGGGGGGGGGGTTGGATATACATGGTTTCTTTGAAAAAAACAACAGTTGCTGCAATAGTAAAAAAAATAATAGAAAAGTACAATGTATAAAAATGTTATAACGTGAGTTTAATAAACAAAATGAGGCATAAAGTTAGCTGTACAATAAATAACACACATTAATATTAATCTCCTCCTTTAAATAAATTATTGTTGAGCATCTTACCAAAATATCATTATAATGGAATACCTTGTAAAGCAATACAACAAAATTAATCCGTAATCTCCCACTCACATCCATTTAAATAAAACAAATTACAATTAGTGTTACAGTTACTCACCCGGGGCCTATTTACTAGATATCGGGGGTTTGCCCTGATAATTTGCATTCTTAACTTTTTTTTTCACCACCCTTTGTTATAAGACTTTAGCCGGGACAGCACTTCCGAAACAGCTGTCCCGGGGAAGTACAAACCCCTCCCGCCCCCCCCCCCCCAGTTATGTCTTTAGCCGCAGTGGTGAAAGAGATGACGGCCATGATTTGCTGGCTGGCATATACAGTGCATGTGTGGGGTGAAAGGCTACAGTCCCCAGCCGCCATAGAACAAAGTAAGACATGCGTAACGACGCCTGAAGATGGCGGTAGCATTTTGCGTGAAGCAAAGCTTTATGCAGCTTGGTAAATTGTTGGCCCCATAGAGATCTATGGGGCCAGTGGTTCTAAGCACCAAGTGATGAATGAACCCCAGAGAAATTGATGCCACAAATACTTAAAGTTGTCATAATCATGTGGAAACAGCCAAGTCCGCGTGATTCTAACCGTTTCCTTTGTCTAAACCAGAGAATTGTCGTTTTCAAGTGTAGGGGGGTTTCTGGAAACTGATTACCCCCCCCAAGGATGCCCTGGAAACGATATCATTATTATTATTCTTATTATTGTTATTGTTATTATTATTGTTGTTATTATAATTAATTGGGTATTATTTTGGGATTGTAATTGGTGTGGTAATAGTGGTGCTGGGGAGCAGATTGATAATGGGAGCACTTTCCAAATTTTCTTGCGGGATTTCTAAATCCTACTGACACCTCTGCAGTGGTCATGCTGGGGAGCTTGACCTAGCCAATTGGGGGCATAGTCATGGTGGATTGGACGTGTGGTTGTTTGGGAACGTGGTCTAAAGTGTCCCGATTTCCAGCCCGGGAGACGTGTGAGATATGGATGTATTTGTGAGTATAGGGATAGGTACAGTAGGAATATGTACTAACAGAAGGAAAACTACGAGCTTCAGGTTAAGGGGGGGGGGGGGAGTCGTGGCAGAAAATGAGGGCAGTTTTTGACGTGACATATGATCAATTTATAAAATAACACCTCTGGCTTCGAGATGTAATTAAACATTTTAAGGAATCCATTACAACCATCTCTGTTCATCTAAAGAATTACATATATTAAACTATAGCGGCAAAACAGACACAGATAAAATTACCAATCTCTTGTTTGGCAACACATGTACTAAGCCCAGGAAGCAGTTTTATAACCAGAAAAACTATTTAGCTATTATAATACTCTATGACGTATTAGTACTACAATGAATACCTGGATTACACATTGTTAAGTCATAGGACAATGAGGGATTTTTTACTTTAGAATACCTATTATTGCTTTATCTATAGCTGTATAGGACTTCCGTTGACCAGAAACAAGTTTGGAAAAACATTTACCAATAACAAGGTTGTGTAAGGGAAGAGAGAGATGATATGTCAGTTGTCCCCTCAGGCAGCAGAACGACTAGTGCAGTCCCTAATCTTGCATCATATTAGATAACAATCCGTTCTTAACTCCGAAATGCAACATAATGTCTTTGAATGCCATGCCCAGCATTTATTTAAGCAATGCTTAAAGTGCACCTCCTGCTAGCGGACAGTGGACCTTATTTTCACCTCCACAAACTCCCAAGGGTGAAATTTATCAAGCTGCAGGTTTGAAAAAATGGAGATGTTGTCTATAACAACCAATCAGATTCTAGGTGTCATTTTGTAGAATCTACTAAATAAATGATAACAGAGTCTGATTGGTTGCTATAGGCAACATCTCCACTTTTTCAAACCCGCAGCTTGATAAATTTACCCCCAAGTGTGCTTAGGTGGGGAGGCAGAAAAATCTGAGGCGCATTGTGAAAAAGTGTAAACGTCACTTCAAATATCAACCTTCTACCACTTCACATACAACACCTTTCATTAAAATAAAATGTTCCATTTGGCCTACATTAATTAGTAGAATGAAAGGACGACACAACTGTCTTTATTACGTCTCACATTTTGTTAAACTGCGCTTAGAGATTCACTGCTCTGCTGAAGTGCAACTGGAGGATGCAAAATGTCTCATTAAATGTATAGGATGAAATTCAGTCCCTTATAGAATCCAATTCAAACTCCTCACCCTCACCTACAAAGTTCTCGCCCGCTTCTCTCCCCTGACATCTCCAACCTCATCTCCTATCATACTCCTTCCTGGCCTCTCCGCTCAGCCAACGGCATGTGCCCCTCCTCGCCTCTGATTACCACTTCCACTCCCAACTTCTCTCGCGCTGCTCCTCATCTGTGAAATGCTCTCCCTCAGATTCTCCCCCAGCCTTTATTGCTTCAAACGCTCCCTCAAAACTCACCTATTCACCAATGCCTTACCCATCCCTAACGTCCCCCTCCTTCCCCTCCACATGTCACCCTCTTATTATTCCACTCTAACCCCTCCTTTTTGGATTGTAAGCTCCTACGACCAGAGCCCTCCTTCCTCTTGTTTGCTCCTACCCCACTTGCTACCTACGCCTCCCTTGTCAGCCTTGACTAACCTTATCATTCTTGCAATTGCTCGTGAATTGCCCATTGTAATATGACTTGAATTATATTATCCATCTTGTGCTCGTTACCCGTGCTATGCAAATTTTTGTTTGCTTATGCGAACTATGCCTACCTTGATTATACTACCGCCATGCACAGCGCTGCGGAACTTTGTGGCGCCCCATAAATTAAACGCTGATAATAATCTCGGCCGTCACTGTGCTGATGCAAAATTTTAGGTGCATTTGTGGAGGGGAAATGGCTGTGCGTCCTTCCACAAGGCATGGGACACCCCTGAAAATTTACCCTTTTCACCCCTGAATCTCTTCTCTCTCAATCTGCAAAATGAAATCTCATTTTTTTGCGCTGCTTTGCAAAACTAGGCGCACCGGTAGTCATAGCAGCAACATCCGTCGTCCCACCTAACTGCTTCTATTGGCTGGTGAGAACTTCTGCCACTCCACAAACAGCGCCATCTAGTGTTGTTCTTATATATTGTCATTCACAATGACCAACTAATGTTAACTGCGTGTATTGTTCAGTTTTAGAATCTTTGATATGTTTGTGAATACCACACAGCCCTCCTTTAATTCGGAACACTGTTGTCTTCCCGCTGTAATGTTCCTTTAAGCGGGATCTTATTTAGCAATCTGGCGTTGGATTTGCTGCGATGATGTGGAGAGGGTGTAATATTATTTCCATTTAAAAATGACATGTTACCCTGCAATAAGATGTAAGGCAGAGATTAATTCTCATCTATTAACAATAATTAATTGCTTATGTGGCATACCAAGGCCATTAGGGGTTTATCCAATAAGACTATATGATTAAAAGCTTGAGGATAAATATTTTTAGTAGGATTTGTGCTGGTATAAAGTTTTATTAGCGTTTCAAGCAGGGTGTACAGAGCTGGAATGAGGCAGTACAAGGCAAACAACCCAGTTAATTGACAATTTATCACCCAGCCGTTTCAGGCGGTCACATTACCCACGCCCAGCAACCTCACGGAATTTTTTTGTGAGTTTAACCCAAAACGACTTCTTGTCGAACGTGTGAAAACTTTTCAAAATTCCAAAAAAGTCCAGCGCAGGCACTCTGATGATATCACATCCCAAATCTCAAGGCTAAGGCCGATTTTAGACAGGAGTGGGCCCATGAGCTTGCACTCTTTACAACAAGGACTCTCCTGTCTTCTTTGGACATCCGCGTCTGATATAGAAGGTCTTTTAGGGTCTCTAATATCCAGGAGCCTGATTCATTAAGGATCTTAACTTGAGAAACTTATTATTTCAATCTCCGGGACAAAACCATGTTACAATGCAAGGGGTGCAAATTAGTATTCTGTTTTGCACATAAGTTAAACACTGACTGTTTTTTCATGTAGCACACAAATATCAACTTTAAATTTCAGTGTACAAATAAGATATCAAGTATTTGTGTGCTACATGAAAAAACAGCCAGTATTTAAAACTTATGTGCAAAACAGAATACTAATTTGCACCCCTTGCATTGTAACATGGTTTTGTCCAGGAGACTGAAATAAGAAGTTTCTCAAGTTAAGATCCTTAATGAATCAGGCCCAGGTTGCCTTACAAGGAAGTCTAATAGGGGCCCATCTGCCCCTTATGGCCGGGGCAAATGCCCCTTCTGCCCCTCCACGGCATATTTCAACACTTTTTTTTTTTTTTTTAGCAAATTGATTTGTTTTTTTATTCATTCAGATCACTGTGACAAAAGGAACCATTTGGAAGGGGAGGTTGGATTTGAGTCTATTAAGAGGGACAGATGGGAAGTTTGGGCAAGGATTGCTAGCAGCAGTAAGAGGTCTATTTATTTATCAAATCTCCCATAGTGGCAACAACTGATTTTTGTTTATTACGGCGATGTGTCCTGCCTGTATCCAAGAAAATATTACAGAGGCAACTGATCATTACCGGTGATACTGCATACTCCCAAAAATTCGGGAGTCATCCGGGTGACTCCCAAAAATTCGAGAGTCACCCAGACATTCCGAGAGAATAGGAAACTATGTCATACTGCCACAGAGTGGTAAAGAGTTAACATATTGCTTTTGCTGGGTCTCCGCATTTCTGCTCATGGGTAGATTTTGGGCTAGATTTACTAAACTGCGGGTTTCAAAAAGTGGAGATGTTGCCTATAGCGACCAATCAGATTTCAGCTGTCATTTATTTAGTGCATTCTACAAAATGACAGCTAGAATCTGATTGGTTGCTATAGGCAATATCTCCACTTTTTCAGACCCGCAGTTTAGTAAATTTACCCCTTAGTGTTATGTCAGGGTAACTCTACACAATGGTTTTGTATGGCTTATATGTTCACATGTAAAATTGTCATTATGGGGTTTATTGGTTCTCTATGCATTGTTTTACCTTTCCATGGTAGTGAGCTCTGTTAATTTATAAATCTATAAATCATTAATTAGTTGTTTAATTCTGTCTTATTCCAATAGAGAATATTCCAAGTAACTTAGACAGTGTATGATTATTCTTCTGCTAGCAGCTATATTACAGCATCAAATATTTACTGTGTTACAGCTATATTGTTCTTCAATATTCACCTCCATACATGTCTGCATTAAGCTATCTATCTGCTGGGCCGTTATAAATATTCATGAGTATTAATGAGAGTGATCAACCCATGTACTGGCAGGAGCATGCTCAGTGTGCTCCTGAGAAACATCCTGTGACATCATCAGGAGCCAGCTTTTATTACATTGGCTCTGAAGGATCACATGACCTCGGTGTCGCAGGAATTTCTGCCCTAACCAAAAGCTAATTCAAATCGTGCATAGTTTTATCGATGATTTATCTCAACAATGACCACGTGTGTGTATAATGCAAACAGGTCTTTGCTATACTTTTAGTCATGGGTACAACATTTCATTCCCGGGTTTCACAGCATAGTTTGGTCGGGGAGCTTTCAGTTCCGGAATTGGGAGCCCAAAGAGCAGATAATTCATAATAATCACTGATGTCTATAATTGCTTAAATGCATACTTGCCAACTTTTTGATGTTTCACTCCGGAGGGGTGGAGGGGATCAGGGGTAAACGCAGGAATTGTAGAGGGGGATTTCCACACCATGCTGCCAGTGGGCGTGACAAGCATGTATGGGGGCGTGGCTATAATTTTAGACAGTGCTTGGCTGCTCTCCAACTCTTCCTATCCCCATAATATACATGGGCAATGCTGCGTGCACTACTGTTAGGTGCACGCAGCTCTCCCTTTTCAAGCAGAGCCATGTGAAGCGGGGGCAAGGTCCAGCCACCTCAATTATACAGTGCTCCAGGGTTGGAGGGGAGTTTCCAGGCACTAGGAAACCCCCTCGATTTGCCTATGGGGATGGGACTTGGCAAATTGCACCATTTTCGACCCGTGACGTAATGCAGCGTCAGCGTCATTTTACAACGGGGGCAGGGTCAAAATTACACGATACCTTGAGAACTGTGTCATTGCGGCTCTAATCCTGTCCACTCCATTAGGAATTGGGCAGATGCAGGAAGATGCCCTACTCTCCTGGGCGTCCCGGAGACCTACCCGAAATTCAGGAGTCTGCCGGACATTGGCAAACATGTTTAAATGTCTGCATTGAATATACATTCCTAATTGATAAGGAATCCTACAGCACTTTCCTTTCTTCCTGTGTAGATGGAAACACTTTCTATTTTTGACTGAATGTTTATTTTTTGATGTTTCCAGTGTCTGTTAAAGAGAAATCAATAAAATTTTCAGGATTAAAAAAAAAAAGTTACATATTATTATATAATTTACTACTAAGCAGGAATCTATCTATTGTGAGAGATCACCACTGCACCCCCTTGATCAGCAAAGGTCCAGGGTGTATAACTAATGTGAGATAGTTTTACTGTATATTACCCATTTATCACTTTCAAAGACATGAAAAGGAGCCGCGTGCGGGGAGTTTAAGCAGTGACACTTTCATGTTTTCTGATAAGTTACACTTTAATCAGTGCTAAGGAATATGCACTTTGATTGTATCATTACAACGGTAATCTTGGGTTACAAATGATTAAGTATAAAGAGGAAGAAGTCGGAAAAAACATGTAAAATCGCTTGTCTTATTGGCAGTTGTATAAATTGCTAATAATAGAGTTTGAATACAAATGGCAGCTTAATCAACACGTAGAAGCTGAGAGCGACAGTGAATAACAGCGCCGTACACAGGGGCAATAGGCAGACCGTCACCGTTTGTTTATATAGCGCCACCAGTTCTGCAGCGCTGTACAAAGAATATTTGTCGTTTACATCAGTCCCTGTCCCAATGGAGCTTACAGTCTAAATTCCCTAACACACAGACACACACTTTGTCAGCAGCCAATAAACCTACCAGTATGTTTTTGGAGTGTGGGAGGAAACCCGAGCACCCGGAGGAAACCCACTCAAACACGGGGAGAACATACTAACTTCACACAGCTAAGGCCATGGTTGAGAATCCAACTCATGACCCCAGTGCTGTGAGGCAGAAGTGCTAACCACTGAGCCACCGTGCTGCCCAGATGGGTGTTTTGGCGGAATGTGGGTAACTATTGGGACAGCTTCGAAGGTTAGTGATAGACTATGTTTTATTTTGCGCAGGGGATTCAATGGATCATAAATCGATGTCCACATTTACGGTACCATGATCATTAGACACCGTTTTAAATTTGTGGTTAGAAATTTGCAGCGTATACTCACCGGTTGAATGCGCAGTCCGTCTTTCCAGGTTCACCATTTGCATTTTAAAAGAAAATGAAAAACCCTAACATTAACAATATTTAAATAATATTTATAATAAGTATGTTAACATTTATTTTCTTTTATAACCGAACCTCAGACACTACAGTGTTGCAAGTTTGCCATTTGAGGTTTGTTTTATGCTTTTGAAGGTTTGTCATTCACAATTAAAAAACGTAATGTATCTAATTCAGCTTGAACGTGCATCAATTTCAACCCAACCATGTGCGAAAAAGCTCAATCATGTGGGAACCAGCCAGAAGACGGTGGAACAGGATCAAACTTTTTTCGAATTTAGCTTTTGTTTTTTAATCGATCTCAAATTGGAGAAATTCAGATGAACTTCTAAGAATCGATTTGTTGAACTGGTGCAAGAATTGGCTGGTTTGGATTGCAGTAGAGCTTATTAGGTAGACCATCGGATAAAAGGTTACAGTAGTAAGGCTGGGCACACACTACAGGCTTGTCAGCTGATTATCGTGTCAATCACACCATAAATGATTGTTCGACCCAATATTGCATTCGGTTGTACACTGAAATGATGAGCGATTATTGTTCACAAAGCTCATTGTATTGTTTCATTTGATTTTTAAACCGGACTAAAAATCTTGTTCAACGGTGGAATAATATCCTTCCAATTCTGCAGTGTGAGCACTCAGGATCTCCATAGAGTTTGCAGAGTCACGATTTTTTCAGCCAATGGCTACGACAGATGAAGTGAGCAGAGACCAGGGAAAGAGAAATGGCAGTAGTGGCGCTAGGCGCTAACTTCAGTGAAATAGAAAAACTTCCTTGAAAAAATAATAATCAGGTTGCCGACGACTATCCGTACACTTTGGAAGTGTATATAGTGCTGAATTAAAGGTACGTATTGAACTTGTACCAGAGGTAATCAATTATCAGGCTTATCTGTGTCAATTGATTGATGAGGTCCGCTGTATCTCTCCTTATGGAATGGCAGCAAAACCTTTACATCTCAGGGACAAAACGTGAACAAAGAGGAACTGCATAGTGCAGTATATTCCAAATCACGTGTTGTCCTGTGACCGTTCCGTAAGGAAAGATACAGCGGAACTCAGGAATCAATTAATGATGCTGTTTTATGCATTCAAGGGCACCTACTTGTCACCAAGCGCGTAAGGCGCGCGCGCATTTTGCCACACCCGTGTAAACTGCGGCTAGTTTCGCGGGTTAGCGGATGCCCTGCAAACTGCGCTGAGCGCTGCGTCACGTCAAAGTGCAAACTACAGCCACCGTAGGATCACACCCGGGGGTGCATTTATTATAAGCAGAGGGACAAGACCCGATCTCTGGGAGATCATGGGGCAAAGAATTTCGCACTCTCCTGTCCCTTTAAATGCACCTTTTCCAGCCCTGTATCTCATTTAAATAATCCAGACCTGCAAAATTGAAAATCTTATAGTTCATTGCAAAGGTAGGGTGCTTCTCCCCTTATTGGCTGATCTCTGCGCTTCCTGGTAAAGCTCACGTTAATCTATGAGCGTGATGTCACAACAGAGCGTTAGCGCTGTGGTTTTTGCTGTTGTAACTGATCCCCGGTAACTCTCAGACTTGCACTGTAGAAATGTGGACTGGAGTAAAATCCAGACATGGGAGAGGCCTCACATCACGCTGGGGGCGTGGGTCTTCATGTTGTCCCATCTCCCAACATTGTGACTGTTCAAATCGGGACAGAGAAGGTGTTGGGGTGTGGCCATATAAAGACAGGGGCATGGATCTATCATTTTGGGGGCTTCTCCAGCACTTGGTCACCCCTTACTACCCTCGTCTCCCCTTAAAAGGCCATGAAAGTGACGCGCTCATGCGGGACCTGTTCAGCGCTGGATGAAAGTGGATGGATTTTGTACACATAACTCCCATCATTCCATTCCAAAAAGCTGTTCCCATCCGGTGCATTGAAATCGGGGCCGTCTCACCGAAATCGAGACACTTGGGAGGTGTGGCTGATGGTTCTCTGATCACATCACACTGTCTTAAAGATGTGAGAGGTGCATCAGATCTCTGCTTTAATCCGAAGAGGCAATAGTTTACTTTTTAATAGTCAGGGTTACACTGAACAGCGTACTTTACCTTTTCTATTTCTTGGTCTTTTAAAGTGATATCTTAGCAATAAGTATACTGGAGTATAACTAATTTACACCGCCGGTAATTTGAGATATAATTGTTTAACGTGGCTTCGGATTTCCCTGGAGGGGGGGGGGGGGGGAGGAAGAACCACAGATTTACAACGCTGGGTCGCGCCCTCTTGCACCCCAGTTAAATGAACACAGATTAGAGGCTGGCTTCAGAGGTCAGGGATCCCCTTTGTGTCAGTGGAACTACATACAGTGCCGTCTTTTCACTGTAATGAATGGGAGAAATAAGTCTTGGCGGCATATGATTGTGTGTAGGCTAATTCCTCTCTCCTATCCACGCTTATATGGGGTGTAATTAGAATTTATAATAGGATTTAATTGATTGGACATGCTTAGGCTGCGATAAGATTAAAGGGATTTAAATCTCATAATATTTATAGCGGGGGCAAATTGGAAGAGCCAAGCAGAGTTCTAGGAAGGGGTGTTACTCTCAGCGGATCCCCCCAGCCGCTTTGTTTAACCAGTTTCTAACAATGGGCTGAATTCGAGAAACGTTCCTGAGTGCTATCGTCCACAGAAGTGCTGCAACATAATTTTAAATATATATTTGCAAATTATTATAATTCAATAGCGTAATAGCAGAATGAGCAAGTATTTATGAATCAAGCACTTTAGATTTTCATTTTCTAAGATCATTGTGAAATATTACAGTAAGCCGCCTTTACCCTTCGACTGCCAGCAGAGAGAGAGAGCGCAATTATTTTCCCCTGACTACAGCAAAGGAGTTAAATAAGAGCAGATGGTCCAAGTGTGAACACAAGCACAAGCAAATGAGGGATGGTCCCAATTTTGAAGATGGGAGAATTGCAGATCAATAGGACGGGCGGGCCCCAGCTTGTGATAAGTTAATGTTTTACAGGGGCCATTAATCTAATTGGATCCATAGGAATAGACACGTCTGGGAAATGAGATGTCACGTGGGATGTTTTTACGTGGCGATCTATAGAAACGGGCGCGTTGAGGAGGAGATGCCCCGTGGCATCTAGTAGAGACACCTGTGGTTGGCATGACTGGAGCGAGGCGATGTGAGAAGGTCAGTCCTCTGCCATCCCGCCCGTTAATGAGAAGCATCTGTCTCTGAAAGGGAGTGAAATGCTGATCTTAATGAGGAACCCAGCTGACTATAACATTGCGCAATCTCCAGGGACCTCAATCCCATTCAGAGTCAAAGACCAAGACACAAGGGTGGGAGGAGGAGGAGGAGGAGAAGGCGAGAGGGGGATAGGAAAGGGGTAGATGGAAGAAATGGAGGTAGGGGAGAAACATAGAGCAGAGTGTGCATATGGTGGTGGCATCAGAGGACGACATATGAAATCAACAGACAGGATTTGTGTATAACTCAACACCAGGGGGTAAATGTATCAAGCTGACAGGTTTCCGGCGGGTTTGAAAAACCAATCAGATTCTAGCTATCATTTATTTAGTACATTCTACAAAATGACAGCTAGAATCTGATTGGTTGCTTTAGGCAACATCTCCACTTTTCAAACCCTTCAGAAAACTCTCAGCTTGATACATTTACCCCCATATCTAGGTATCACTAGGTATTTACATGGATGGGGCAGCACTGTTTAGGGAGCAGTATAGAAGTGGTTTAATATTACATTTCTTTGGTATTTTAGATATCGGCTTTCTTTTTTCTTTTCACTAGTCGGTCTATGCCAGCCAACCATCTTTCCAGTCAAAACCACAAAGGAGGACGATATTGCAAATAGGGGCATTAAAATAAATGTAAATTTCACCTTGGTAACAGTCACCAGTTGAATGTGTTTAACCTGTGGTCAATGCAAACTGACCATTTTGCTGGAGAGTCCAGTCTTTGCAGTTACATGGGGTAGGGTCTACCAGATTGGGGGTGGGGTCTACCAGATTGGGGGTGGAGCCACGGCTAAATGGTGGCATGACATGGAAGCTTGGGATCATGGTCTAGGTGAATCCAGAGTGCGCCATACTTGAGTATGTGCCCAGGGTACGGGTGACCGATAGTGATAACCCTAGAGGGAGTGGGTGTTTATTTGTATATAGTTTACACCAGTGTATGGAGAGAGAGTGGGAGGATTCCAGGCTGTGTAGAATTCTGTAATATCCTAGGATATAAGAAGCGTAGCTGGGACTGGGGGGTTACATAAGAAGCCTGAAGATCTGGTGAGTAATGATTTATATAGATGGGACACACGGCACAGAGCAGGGACAGGTATGAGCCTGCAGAGAGAAGGCAGCTGAGACAGTTGCACAATAGTGAAGGGTGTGGACTACGGAGTATTGAGCAGAACATATAGGGAGTGCTGTACTGAGAATAAAGGTGCAGAGCAGGAATTAAGGTGCAGAGTTTGGATAAAGGTGCAGAGCAGGAAATAAAGGGGCAGAGAGCAAAGATGCAGATCTGGGAATAAAGGTGCAGAGCAGAGAACAAATGTGCAGGAAATAAAGTTTCAGAGCAGGAATAAAGGTGCAGAGCTGGGAATAAAGGTGCAGAGCAGAGAACAAATGTGCAGGAAATAAAGGTGCACAGCTGGGAATAAAGATGCAGAGCTGGGAATAACGGTGCAGAGCAGAGAATAACGGTGCAGAGCTGGGAATAACGGTGCAGAGAATAACGGTGCAGAGCTGGGAATAAAGGGGCAGAGAATAAAGATGCAGAGCATGGTATAAAGGTGAAGAGCAGGAATAAAGGTGCAGAGCAGAGAATAACGGTGCAGAGCGGGGAATAAAGGGGCAGAGAATAAAGATGCAAAGCGTGGTATAAAGGTGCAGTGCTGGGAATAAAGGTGCAGAGCAGAGAACAAATGTGCAGGAAATGAAGGTGCAGAGCAGGCAATAAAGGTGCAGAGAATAAAGGTGCAGAGCAGAGAATAAAGGTGCAGAGCGGGGTAAAAAGGTGCAGAGCAGGGTATAAAGGTGCAGAGAATAACGGAGCAGGGCTGGGAATAAAGGAGCAGAGAATAAAGGTGCAGAGCAGGGTATAAAGGTGCAGAGCGGGGTATAAAGGTGCAGAGCTGGGATAAAGATAAGGATAAGGAAGGTGCAGGGAGCTGATAGTAGGTTTGTCGAGTGATATAAAGAGGTGGCAGAGAGGGGAGCATTGCAGAGCAGGGAGGGGAACGTGCTGCTGCCTGTGCTCTGCATTTCTCTCACGCACTCCCTGCAGCCTGCAGATTACAGCTCCCTTTATATGGCTCACTGGGGAGGAGGTTTTCCTACAGAGCTTCGTTTGTTCTCCGTATATACCCAGCCCCTTCTCCTGTGCTCCATCCATATCTCTGCTTCAGGCAGCGCTCGGTGAGAATGTGGCAGAGGAAGGGTCCGCGCCGACCTGAATGACAATAAGAGGTTATGTTACTCTCAATATAACAACCAGGATAATCGCTTAATGCATACAGAGTGGCCCTGGCACTGCCCATGTTATTCTGTGTGGACATGGTAGGACTGGCAGAGCCGTGTAAACACTGCGAGCCAACACTGATCTATGTATAGAGGAATTGGCAGAGAACTGTGTTCCAGGGAGCATGGCACTGCCAGTTGTACCCTTGGCAGCTTGGATGGGTGACCAGGAAACGGTCTCTGCGCCACTTTGCCACAAAGCACAACGGTGAAAAATAAGCCGACAATGAATAGCACAATTAAATGCAGACCACACAAATACCTAAAAAGCAATCAAACCCAGCTCCCCATGAAAGGAACAGAACAATAAAATGTAACCTTTCATAAACAGCTCAATAAAATCACTAATTAACAATGAACACAAAGTAAAATTGTTAGAAATCTGCTCACTGAGTCAGTTATCACCCAAACAATGGACAACCATTCACCCTTCTGATATAGATAGATTACACAACATTTATTTTTTTCTGTCCATACAACTTAATATTGCATAACAAGCCAGTAAAAATGCTTGGCTGTTAGTAGTACGTTTTCTAAAATAGTCAATAGAAAATATTTTAATGGGTTAGTGAACCTGTACCGCTGTAGAGGACATAGGACAGTCCCGTCTATCCCTAGATTAAGTATGTACTTAGTCCCTGCAAAATATCACATCGATACATACATCCGATTGAAGCACCTGTGTTCCAGCTATCTAGAAGTGGGGATGTTCACTTACCACTGATGTGTGCAGCAATTCAGAGGTCATTTTAATGGGGGGGGGGGGGGGGGTGAAGGTCTAGTGCTTCAGTGAAGCGGGTCACTGACAGACATGGCCTACACTTGTGCACACTTTGTCCAGATTTGGTCTGGCACCAATGTTGGGAGGTACAATCTGATGCCAGGGTATGACTGGCTGAGCAGTCTATCTATCAGGGCATGGCAGAAGATGAAAAGTGGTAGCTATAATAGCATCAGTTTATGTAAGTGGTATACAGGCTGTGTACATTAATTTTTTCATGTTATAAATTGATCAGGCAATAAATACAGAAATATTAATTTGGTGAAATTGTTAAAGATGTCACATGTTTAGACTATACACAAAACCTAAGTTTCTTTTGACATATCACCCAACATTGTAAATGCGTTAATTGGAACAGTGCGTGCTGCTCCTTCGTGCTGATGGAAAAGGGGTCATGCCACATTGAGGATCAAAAGTTTTGACTGCCCCGGAATGGCGAGACAATCCCTTAAAATGGTGACTAAACTGAAATGTTTTAATTTACTATTGGCTTAGTTTAATACGCCATTTCTATGGCGCCCATACACGCCATTGCAATTCCAATAGCCCGTTACAATGTGTATATTGAAGTCACTATAAAATGACTGTTGTCAGCAGATAAAAATTAAAGTGGCATATATGAAATTAAAGGGCTTCAAATGATCTGGTATATTTTTGTTAAATAAATTAGAAAAATATATTACTTAATCAAAAGCGGATGATCCATGCGAAGATAAGTTAATAACTTTTCTGTCTTTTAAGTACAAATCATAGAGAGAGAATATGCATTAAATACTGAAGGATGTGTCTTTGCGCTGTACCCTACTAGCTGACTTGCCTTTTCACAGCAGTCAGTACTGGACTCTTAAGTTGTGTTGGTATATATTAATTGATTTTGCATAATTGCTGAGCCAGAATTCTCTGGGGAAGGCTCCATTCAGTTGTTAGAATTTTATTTATTTACTGTAAGCATCAATTCGGGGCCAGTTAAATTAAAAAACGGTAAGGGCAATGAGCTTGAGCCCACCAGGACAGACGGCCCACCAATAGATTTTATGGTAATGGAGAGGTCGTAAAAAATAGCTGCTTTCTCCTAGGAAAACAAGAGACTCCCCTACTAAACTCATCGTTTAAGTGAGTTGATTCTCACTCTATTTCTACTGGATCAAATTAAATATAACCAAGTAAGGAACAATCACCTTATCCTAACCATCTCAGTCCCATCATTTATACAGCCTTAGCACAGTTCAAATTCTGACTATTAAGCTGCCCTAAATTTTTAACCTAACATAGATCATCATCATCCCCATCATCAGTTATTTATATAGCGCCACTGATTCCGCAGCGCTGTACAGAGAACTCACGCACATCAGTCACTGCCCCATTGGGGCTTACAGTCTAAATTCCCTAACATACACACACAGACAGACAGAGACTAGGGTCAATTTGTTAGCAGCCAATTAACCTACCAGTATGTTTTTGGCGTGTGGGAGGAAACCGGAGCACCCGGAGGAAACCCACGCAAACACAGGGAGAACATACAAACTCCACACAGATAAGGCAATTGGTCGGGAATTGGACTCATGACCCCAGTGCTGTAAGGCAGAAGTGCTAACCACTGAGCCACTGTGCTGTTCCATAGATTAACCCAAGTGCTAATATAAGCAAAAATGTTAGCCATAAACGAAAGAATCGCAGGGAAGAATTCGATTGTGCCCGATGTGCCACCAAACATCACCGCCATGTTTGGCTTTGAGCATGTCTGGGTACGATGGCGCCCAAACTTCACAGATTTCCCCACACATCTCTATGGGTTGTGAGGCGAAATCCACAATGTTTCATCACTGCAGAGTGCCCTCATAACTGAACTTCTAGAGACATTGCGCTGAGTTGAATTCCCCCCATAGTATCTATATAGTTTTAGAGGATATAGCTACAAGTGGAAGCTTGTAATTAAAAAAACAATATAGAGGGCTCGTCTAACTTACTTTGTCCTAAACCTCTGAGACCAGGCATTTAAATCATAGTTACTTTGTTTCCATCAGTCCTTTCCTTACTGTGTTGTGCATTGTCCTATTCCTCCTTCCTTTTACCCATCATGATATAAGGCGATGTGTTGGTCTATCAGTGACTTGGGTTTAGCAACAGACAGTTGCAGATATCCGTTTTATCCCTGGATACATCCATCCATAGATGTCATCACAGTGCGGTTACCAGATCTCAAATCTAAACAGGAAAAACTACAGGTACAGGTAAAATGGAATGGAAAAGTCCTGGGGGTAAATGTATCAACCAGCGGGTTCTGCAAGTCGCTGATTTCCGGCAACTTTGCAGAGGAAAACTTAAAACGGCAGTGGCTTTCAAGGCAAGTTTTGTCTTGAAATCCATTACTGTTTTAAATGATCCCTGCAAAGTCGCCAGAAATCGTTGACTTGCAGAATTTGCTGGTTGATACATTTACCCCCTTGGTGGTCATTGCACAGTTCACTATTTTCATCACCAAAAAGGGCGGAGCTTGCTGATTTAGAGGAGTGTACAATGTGGGCAAAGCCAGGTGGATAGTGGGTGTGGTTTTGCAAAATCGGGACATGCCCCAATTTGCTTTTCTTGCAATGTTGGCAAGTATGTACAGGTAGAGTATTATTATTCTATTCACACCTTTACCTACTGTGTTATATCTTCTAATGACAGACCTTTCAAAAAGGGTGATTTATTTTGTATGACGGATACAGGGTCACACTATAAACAATTACTGTTAAAAGCTGACTTTGAAATATCTGCAATAAATTAAATAAAGTGCTTGGATGTCCCCAGGGGGCAAACGCAGGATTTGTAGAGGGGGATTTCCACACCACGCCACCAGTGGGCGTGACCAGCATGCATGGGGGCGTGGCTATAACATTAGGCAGTGCTTGGCTGCTCTCCAACTCTTCCTACCCCCATGGGCAATGCTGTATGCACTACTGTTAGGTGCATGCAGCTCCCCCTTTTCAAGCAGAGCCGTGTGAAGCGGGGGCAGGGTCCAGCCACCTCAATTATACAGTGCCCCAGGTTTGGAGGGGGGTTTCCAGGCACTAGAAAACCCATCTCGGTTTGCCTATGGTCCCTCTATTCTTTCCAATAGAGTGGTCTAGGCACATGTGTCGCAGTGATAACCACAGATCTGCTCATAGCCAACCACGTGCCGCTCTCTCTTGGCCTTAAACACTCTGCCGTTCTCAGACACTAAAGTGTCACTGTACAGAAATTGCCTTTATTCCCCAGTGGGAGGTCCGTCCTCTTTAGGACTTAAAGGAGCTCCTCTAGGTATAAAGCCGAGATGTTAGAACATTTTTATAGTTCAATTTCCATATAACATTTTTTTTTTTTTTATAGTACAAGATGTTTTTAGTGTACAGTTCTACTCCCCTCGGTCTCCATTTATTAAAGCCTGCTAGCTGTAAAAGCTGAGACAGGCAGCCTGGTATGGAGTATGACACGCCGCTTATCAAGCAGAGGCTGCACTGATTGTAGCAGCTGGTAATCTGGTGCCAGGGTTTACAGATGGGCACAATTCAGACTCGGTACGTACTGTACGCTACGGTTTTCACAAAAGGCTCCCGTACAATAGACACAAAAAAAACAAAGGCAGAGGAAGAGATAGAAGCGCCTGAGCGAAACAGATTACAGTAGTATAAAAGTCTTAGAAAAAAAAAAAAAAAAAAAAGATATAGCTGTCTATTTTATTTTATCTTACATTTAGATCTTATCGTTCCCTTAAAGAACTAGCCGGCTAACCCTTCATCGTCTCCACCATTGCCTCTTCCTGTTCTTTACGGCGAGCGAAGGTTCCTCCCCTGTTCTGAGTAATTGCTGGGTGAAGGGAGATGGAATTAGCATAAAATTTGCATAGTAAGTTAAATGACCCATTGGAGATGGTGTTGGCCCACGTTTCAGGCTCTTGGCGGAAGGCAGCGTTCTGTTCCAGTGGGCTGACTGCTCCATCCCAAGGCTTAGGACATTGCTTAATAATCTGTAATAGTGATATTCTCATTAGGGTATCATTGCTTCGTCAAGCCACCAGAGCAAGGTGAAAACAGGCGCAATGCCTGGGCGAAGGTGGGATTAACCAATCGTCTTCTAAGTAAGACTGTGCGGCGTATCTGGAGCAGAAATGTAAAAAAAAAAAAAATTGAGTTTGACATTTATTAAAGACAATGTTACACTGAAATAAAAGTTGAATTGATGTGAAAGAGCTATAGGGGCATTCAAGATATGTACTTCAAAGAAATTCTCAGCCCTTGTTGCAAAGTATTGATTGATTTCTAGTGTTGTAGATTTTGTCTTTTTCATATTTGTTTATGCATATTGCGTATCAGCTATGAAAATATATACTGTAGGTTTAGTTGTCACATGTAAAATGTTAGTCTTGTCTTACATCTAACAGATTACAAAAAGCCGGACATAAAATGTAGTTCTTATGTTTTAGTGAAGAGGGAGTAACATGTACATTATTTGTTCAGGAAAGGGGTGTGGCCACATTGCAATGGGGGAGTGGTCACATCGCATTTTTGTAGCACCAGGCTGCCCCTTGCCCCCTTCCCTCCGAACACCCATCCATTAATGCGGGCACAAGTGGCAGGTACAAGAACAATGTTGGTATTTACCATCTCCCCTTGTTTTTTGTCTTCAGGCTGCTAGTAATGATTTATGTTTTTGGACTACCATGGCAACCACAGTCACATGATGTAGTGGGCAGAGAGCTTTTGGAACACCCCTTTGAACTCTATCTGCACTGTGACCACCTCCTACTCCCTCCTCTGCCAACACATGACATGCTGAGAGCTGTGAGCCTGTGCCTTTGTGGCAGACTGACTGTGTCTGTGCCTGGCAGCCATACTTGCTTTGTACGCCAGAGAAATTTTGAAAAGGGTATAATAATTTATAGTAGGATAGCTGTGGAAAAAAAAAACATGCATGTTTAAAACTTAATTAAATCTTCTATGTGCGCTTGGTGCTTTAATATAGAATTGGTTAAAGAATAAAAATGTGCTTTGAATTCTTTGTATTGATATGGTACTACAAGGGGTTACATCCTTACTAATGCTCAGTTTGAATTTTTCCTTCTTTATGTGGCCTGTCAGTAGATTTTCATTATATGTTCTTGTGGCTGTAACAGCGCAGTGTTTACCACCCTATCCGTATAGATCATCCACCTGCTGTACATCACACCGAACAGCCTCAGCTACAAGGATACTCTGCAATTTGTCTCTGACAACTAGGGACAAGCTATCTTTATAAATACCCAGTCTGGCAAACACAACATATATACCTGTGTGATTATATGAACGGTAATACACTGCAGTGAGAAATAGCCTCCTGCCATCGCAGAGCTGAAGTGTGAGACAAGTTTATCACTGTTCCTCCATCTGTGTTGTGTATATAGACTCTCTAGAAAGACCTGTTTGTCATGATCTGGTCTCGGGTGTATGTGAAGTATTGAAATATTGGGTTGTATCTCTGATTCCCTGTATGTGGAGAGCTAAGATATCACTTTCTCATCTTGTTCCATATCATCATCATCATCATCATTTATTTATATAGCGCCACTAATTCCGCAGCGCTGTACAGAGAACTCATTCACATCAGTCCCTGCCCCATTGGAGCTTACAGTCTAAATTCCCTACTATATACACACACTCACACAGAGACTAGGGTCAATTTTTAATTGCAGCCAATTAATCTACCAGTATGTTTTTGGAGTGTGGGAGGAAACCGGAGCACCCGGAGCAAACCCACGCAAACACAGGGAGAACATACAAACTCCACACAGATAAGGCCATGGTTGGGAATTGAACTCATGACCCCAGTGCTGTGAGGCAGATGTGCTAACCACTAGGCCACTGTGCTGCCCCAAATCTACCCACCATTGGGTCAGCCAAGATGTAATATTATCCGTATAAGTGTGTCTATAAATCTAATCTTGTTGGTGAACATGATTTTATTGTGCCAAGAGAAATATCTAAAATGTTTTCCTTCCGTGAATGGAAAATCAGGTTGTTATGCGTTATGTCATGATATTCTCTGAGTCTTTTTATATAATATAGACAATAGTTTGCAATATATAATATACACAATAGCCCAGGAACATGTCAAATCCAAAGATATTGTGTCTGATTCATTAAGGAAAGGAAAGCAAAAAAAAAAGAGTAACTTTGCACCTGGGCAAAACCATGTTGCATTGGAGAGGAAGATAAATTTAAAATGTGGGGACAGATTTATAGTTGGGGTAGGGCATGTCCTAGATTAACTTTAAATGTCAGTGTACGAATAAAGCTATCAAATATTTGTGCGCTACGTGAAAAAACAGCCAATATTTAACTTATGTGCAAAATAATAAGCGAATTTGCACCCCTTGCATTGTTACATGGTTTTGCCTTACTTTTCTTAATTAATCAGACCCATTATGTTTTGGAAAACATTTTCTCCTATGCATGCTTGACTTCCTGTCTGTAACTCCTCTGAACTAAAATAATGTAATATAGAAAAGTACTCCACAGTACATTAGTTTGCAATGGGCTATCAAAGCGATCATATTTGCAATTTGGAGTCATTATTATGAGGTACGTTATAATGGAGTAGACTCATAGGGGTATATTTACTAAGCTGCAGGTTTGAAAAAGTGGAGATGTTGCCTATGGCAACCAATCAGATTCTAGCTATCATTTTGTAGAGTGCACTACATAAATGATAACTAGAATCTGATTGGTTGCTATAGGCAACATCTCCACTTTTTCAAACTTGCAGTTTAGTAAATCTAGCCCATAATATCTATGACCTGTGACAGACATCTAAATTTGGTTTTGTATATCATCAGCTGACAGTTCCTCATATGTTTCTTAGGTTGAGTTGTATTTAGGTTTCTAAAACGGAAAAGTGGAGGTGTTGCCCACAGCAACCAATCAGGTTCTAGCTATCATTTGAGAATGTGGTTGCTATTGACAACACCTCCACTTCACAGTGGTCGTGGTGTTAGTATTGCTTGCCTATTCTATGCCTAGAAAGTCTGAGAAGATTTCAGCTCTAAATATCTACAGATGTTTTTTAATTTCAATATTTGACTAGATATTTTGGGGTTTACATATTAGCAGATAGTCAACGTGGTAACTCTGTAATCTATCGCTTGGAAATGTGTACAATTATGCATTGTCCTAGTATCCAGACCTCCCACCTGTATTCGATAAATGAGGTGGACGTCCATAAATTCGAGACCCAGAAACATTGTAATACAAGCCTTGTGCCTCCTAAGGGTTGGATCTTTGCAATTGATATACTGAATGAAAATGGGCGTGGTCATACCAAGATGGCGGCATAACAGCGTCGCATTCGGGGCGTGCATCTAGTGCCTCTGAAGAATATACCATGATGCAGTAGAGCAATATAACTTCCCGATGGAACCAACGGTCTCTCGCTAGCTAGGAGTGTTGCCCATAGCGACCAATCGGCTTCTAGCTGTCATTTTTTAGAATGTACTAGACAAATGATAGCTGCATTCTGATTGGTTGCTATGGGTAACACCTTCACTTTTTCCTTTTTAAAAGCTTTACTAAATCTACCCCATACCTTCACCTCGAACCAGTCTATTACACCAGGCTTTAGTCAGAAATGCCTGAGCTAGGGATTTATTTGTGTTTTATTATGAATATTCTTGACACCTGTTTGGTTTAGGCTCCCGTCCCTATAGGGTGCGAACAAAAGTGAGCGGATATTTTACACAAGAAAATTGCCGCATATTGTCTTGTGGCCAATTCGGGACACTGTGCAATTTTTTTTATGAATCAGCCCCGTTAGGGGGAATTCAGTTGGCCGCGGTACTGGTAAAAGTAACGCGGCCTGCACATTATTACCGTTATTACGGTAGTTTCAATGCCGGCTTAAAAAGACGGTTTAAAATTACCGTAATAATGGTAATAGCTTTAATGCCGCACTAATTCGGGGGGAATTGAATTCCCCCCTTAGTGTCATGTTTTCCTAATAAAAGCTTTTTATGTATATAACTCTTAGATCTTGCATTTCATAAAACATCATGTACACCTCTTTTACAACGTGTGGATTTTTATGTTTGTTTCCCTCTAAAAACTCAATAGAATTGAGATTAGAAGAAAAGAAAAATATTGAATACTCTGCACTTTTCCTTCGCTTTACTGCGAAAATTAAAACTTTTAACAGCACTTTTGGCAACAGCAGCACTTTTAATTACGGAGTTCCCTTTTTTGGCTTATTTTCATTTATTTATTTATTTGTTTATATTTTTTTAAACCGTAACGCAAATCCTATATAAATTGCTTTGTACTTGGCGTTAATTAAAATGCTGCCCGTTTTCCTCATTGACATACAATTAAACAGGTTGTTAAAATAATGTCAATATTATTTATAAAATATTACATTATACTAAAGTTAACTTTTTTTTAAAGTCAATTATACTCCATTTTTTTTCCTGACGGTCCGTTTTGGAGAACAATCCTCATAGACCACATGCCGTTTGATCCCGCAGTTTAGCACAATAGATTCTCTCATACTTCCATAACTACAATGCAATGCAATATTTCAAGCAGCACATATACTTATTTGATGAATGTGGCCTTCTGTGTTAGATACAGAAAGTGATGAGCTTTGCAATAGTAATGTTTACATGTAACAATAGATATATATTTTTTTTAATAAAACACAGTTTTTTTGTCTAATTTATTATTTTGACCTTCTGATAAAAAGCACCAACGTTTGCTAGATTCTCAGTCTGGGATTACTGAAGTCCCTCATCAAGACTTAGGGGTATATTTACTAAACTGTGCATGTGGAGATGTTGCCTATAGCAACCAATCAGATTCTAGCTGTCATTTTGTAGACTGTACTAAATAAATGACAGCTAGAATCTGATTGGTCGCTGTAGGCAACATCTCCACTTTTTCAATCCCGCAGTTTAGCCCTTAGCCCTGCATAAAACAACATATATTTTAGATGAGGAATGGGATAAGGTCCATGAGAATTCAGCCTCCAGTTCTATCTGTGTTAGAAATAAAGAGAATACCTATAAGGTGCTCTACCAATGGTACTACGTGCCTTGGCGACTCTGTAGAATCCTCCCTGAACTATTCGGTGGACATGCCCAAAACATGTGAAGCTTCTGGATCGACATCAAACGTTTGATCCAATCAGTCCTTCAGGTGGATATTCCCCTGGAGCCCAAATTCTTTCCTCTTCCTCTGGGAGCTCCCTCGGCAACATGTCATCAAATTAAATTAATTAGGCACATTCTCTCGGCGGCTACTTGCCAAATAGCAACAGACTGGCGACAGAAATCTCCTCCGTCCTTGCAGTCAATAGTTAACAGAGTTTGGCAGACCCAGCGGATGCAGTATATGACCAATATTATCTGCAACTCCTCGAGAGCTTTTACCAATGTCTGGGACCCATGGTTGTCCAGGTTTTCCAGGCTTGCCCACCCTTCACATAACTACGTATTATGGTTTTTATAAGAAAATGTTATACTGTACACTCAATACTCTACTTTTTGGACCTCCTCTCCGTGAGATAGTAGCGGGAAGGTCCAAGTATTGGGTGGGTGCGGAGGGTGGCAACGCGATTTGCACAATTAAGACGCATTTCACATCACGTCTTCAAGCCCCCGCCCACTTCACCCAGGAAGGTTTTGTTCTCTGACGGGAGTCCGGGAGGAAATTAGTGATTGTCCTTGACAATCCGGGAGAGTTAGGCAAGTACGCGGTACATGTAGTAGACCTCCGCATTATCCACTTTCTTTTTTACCCATGCTGTTTACCCACCAATTGTGCCCACATTTGCTTTATCTGTACCAAGAGACCAGCTCCATACACTGCTATTTCTAGGAATTATACTCAAAAAACATTTTTTTTTGTTTTTTTTAGTTTATTCATTTTGAATTGTCCAAGTTCCTGAAAGACGGACTTGCTGCACTCCACTTTCTGTCTCCTGTTAATTATGTCTGTGTTGACTTTTGCAGACAAGCAAATACACGTTTCTTTAAAAAATGCTTCTGCAACAGTGATCATTGATTCCTATGGCAACCTCTCCGCCCCGCTAAAATCTCAATACGCTAAGTGAGATTAGAGGGACCAGCGATCCCAAAAATAATGTTTGTCCAGTGTTCTGCGGTTGGCATCCCATATATGTTAATGTTATGTTAATATCATAATACTTAGCAACCCATTCCCTATTGCTGGTGATGTTTCATCGGATCGCAACAAAAAAATAGTTTAGTAACACCCTTTACTTCCTGAATAACCGCAATTTTGAAGAAGACCTGTCACCTTCGGGGCACAGGATATTTCATTTTAATTAGACAGCAACAAAGGTCGAATGGAAAAGTAAATATTAAAAAACCCTTCCCCCCCCCCCCCCCCCCTATATTCACCTGGGACAGTGTTGGCTAACCTGTGACACTCCAGATGTTGTGAAACTACAAGTCCCAGCATGCTTTGTCCATAGATAGCAGCTTATTGCTGGAAGGGTATGCTGGGACGTGTAGTTTCACAACACCTGGAGTGTCACAGGATATCCAACACTGAGTTTTGGGAGTTGGCCCATTAGGGCGTGCACACAGTATGCTAAACACCCATTGGGCAGAGCTCTGTCTCTGCTATTGCCTGTCCTGCAGCATCTTATCGCTGATCTAAAACACTAATGGGTGGATTTACTACTAAAAAGGAAAAGCAAATGTGTTGGCCATATCAACCAATCAGAATCTAGATATCATTTATCTAGTACATTCTGCAAAATGAGAACTAATATCTGATTGGTTGCTATTGGCAATGCCTCCACTTTTCCTATTTAGAAGTTTTAGTAAATCAACCACTAAGACTGCTGATAAATAGCTGTTTTTTGGGTAGCTTTCCTGGTTGAATACATTCCCCATACAAACTGAGGATAATTTTATTTATATTTTGTGCATTTGGCTTCTGTTTTTATTTAGTTTCTTAGAACGTCATTTTTGTAAATAATTTTTAGCAGGGACTCAGTTTGCGTCCATTACCCCGGACTTGGACCACGGGCAGCGGGCTAGGAGCATATTTCTCTTTGAGACATATTTCATCATTTTCCGTGACCAGAGTGAATTTCACAGCTGAACTGCCCTTCAAGTGAAGAAGACTATCATTTGCTGATGGATTAGTGTCCCTCCATTTACTCAGATTCTCACTTATACAATGGGATGAAAGGGTCCCTTCACAATGTCTTTATATTGACCTCACATTTGTCCGTACACAGTAACCCGTGTACCTTTCTCCTAAAGTAAACGCACCAAATTTGGATAGAATTCAATAACACTTCACATTTCCAATTATCTTTATTTTATTTCCTTGCCCTTCTTTGAACTTCTCAAGATTAGTCTTTCATTCCTTTTCTTTTTTTTTTTTTTTTTTTTACTAAGAATTGTTGAAGAAAGCGCTCTGTGGTCCAATGTTTACCAAGGACTTGTGATTTGTTAAAATGGGTCTGAATTCCTGTGTATTGATATTGCATGACATTTATTTCACCTTGTAGCTGCAGCTTGACATTGAGGATTAATCTAACTCCGTTGGCATTGAATGTTCATATCTCATTCCCAATCATGGAAACTCATGTAGTGTGGGCCGTTTCCAAAGGTACTAGAGGGACATATTTATAAGGGGTTTACACTATAGGCAAACCGAGGGGGGGGGTTCCTAGTGCCTGGAAACCCCCTCCAAACCTGGGGCACTGTATAATTCAGATGGCTGGACCCTGCTCCCACTTCACACGACTGTGCTCGTGAAGGGGGAGCTGTGTGCACCTAACAGTAGTACACGCAGCATTGCCCATGTATATTATAGGGAAAGGAAGAGTTGGAAAGCAGCCAAGCACTGTCTAAAATAATAGCCACGTCCCCATGCATGCTGGTCACGCCCACTGGTGGCGTGGTGTGGAAATCCCCCTCTACAAATCCTGCGTTTGCCCCTGTACACCGTCACATCATTTCATACCTGTCTACTTTTTGGACTTCCCATCCATGCGATCCCGGAGGGGAGGTCCAGGAATCAAGTGCAGGAGAGGAGGTGTGTGTATGTGTGGGGGGATGGGGTGGTGACGATATTGCTAGTCTCTTTGCATGATTAGGCCCTGCCCACCGCTGAGACAGATTGTGTCCTCAATTCCCCGTCTACTTCATAAGAAAGACAAGTGGGGTCCTTGACAGCAGCCCACTCTCCTAGCGAATTTAAGGCGTCTCCTGAGATTCCGAGACAGTAGTCAAGTAGGTTCGATCTTAGTTTGTTGCTATGTGAATGCTCTTCTGCAACTGTTTGCTAAACAGGTTTCTTTATCGTTCTTGCGTCCTTTGCATGAAGCGGATCTCACGCACACAATATTGTAGACAGTCCTAATATCGGCCACTCTTGATTAATTTTATGCCGTAAATGGGGCTAAACCGAGCAGCATTTTAAGAGATTATCCGAAACAATGACTATACTGAAATAGGTGGTACAAGCGTTAGGGGTGTGACGTTGACAAGACATTTACGCATCTCTGGAGACTATTCCACCTCTCCGCACACCTAGGTGTGCGATCTTATTGTGTGCCATCCATGCGCACCGGTGCCAAGACCAGACAGTTTGCTGTGCACATCAGTTGCGTTTCGTAAATGGCCTCCTATAAACGGTATTCTTAGAGGAGTGTAGTTATGTTTTTTGGTTTGTGCAGTGTGCGCCCCATCTACCAGCCCCTTCAAGGTTGACAATCTTCAGTTTCAGGTCTGATTTCTTTCTCGGTAATGCTAGCAATGCTAATACTTTTTATTTTAGGTAATCTGGACTCCGGAGATTTGATACTTTACCCATACATTTAAGAAAAAAGGTTTAAAAAGCTCTAAAGTGGTTGGTGGCCCCTGAGGGTTTTTTTTGACATCCTAACCGCAGCCCTTGGCAGCGCACGATGCCAGAGGCGCTGTCTGAGCCAAGTAGCTGGGCTTCAATAACAAAAAAATATATATATATTTATTTATAATCCAACTCTCTTAATGTCAGAGACTTTCGCATTAAACGAGGATCAGAAAAGCGCTCTTAATCGAAATTTCAGTGGCATATATTGCACAGAAAAAGTATCAAGTAAAAGAGCACTGAAATAATTTTAAAAGATGGCTTAAAAGTTTTAAAATGAAATGTATAAATATTTTGCTTGTAGGGATTTTGAGTATTTTTTTTTTTTTTTTTGCAACAAAAGCTCATGGGGTGAAATAGTTCCCCCAACCTTTCAGACTTTTAATGAATCTGGTTTGGTGTGTCCCATTTTTTTTTTCATCAGAAAGCCATGAGCTATTATGTATTAATGCTCTAAAAATAAGTGGGAGGCGTCCCTGACAGCCCCCATATGGCATGTAGACAGGTTTTTCTTATCTTCCGCTAACCAGATGCTGTTCCGAGCCAGTGTGCTAAACAGATGCCATCTTGTGCCTTCAGCGTGTCTCTATCAACCACCTCTCTCAAATGTTGTACTTTTGTTTTTAGCACAGCTTTTGGTTTTGTAACCCTTTCCCTCTCGACACTGCAGATTCCTTCCTCGAGGAAAGAGTTAAACAGCTAAATTTCACCTGAAGCCGCGTTGCTCAACAGACAGGGCTGTGATGTTGCAACTGGAATTTGTAGCCGGCGGTTGTTGTTGTGTTTAATCACAAAGAGGGGTTTAAACAAGGTTATGCCTCAACCTCAACGTCCTCCTCTGTAGGCTTCTGCATCAAAAGAATCATTTTCTACAAAGTACATCTCCTTGTAGATGAACCAAGGCTTCAAGGTCAGATAAATAGCGTGTAAAGTCCATGTAAACTGTTTTGAAGAATGAATGAGAGAGTTTTTGGTTTTGACGGTCTTTAATCCGCCTGTGCCCGTTAGATTGAGCAAACTGGTCAACCATCGCTAGTGTCCGTGGCCACGTCCTAAACAATGACAAATGCCTTCTACTGAAAATCAATACAGCAAAAACCTTCTTAATTTAAGATGCTTTTTGGGTCGTTTTAGCTCACTGCACCCTAACCTTAATAGCTGCTCCACCGTAAAAAACCTTTTTTAGCTTCATGTACGGTAGTCTAAAAATACACCACCACAACTAAGATGACATTGCCGAGAGGCATATGCCTATTCTTGCTAAAATGCGTCGGTTTTTTTGGGATGGGGGTAGATCTTCATGTCACAATGGTATTGTCCCCAGTGGGTCCTGTAGCTACGGGTGGCGGAACACTACATCGGGGCTTCATCCCTAGTCATCCTTCTCATCTCTTCTGAGCATCTTCTGATACCAGAAGCTGTTCAGGGTGTTCCTAAGTAAATGCCGCTGGATACCACGCGTTCCGCAAATGATTGTCCTACCTGATTATTGGATGAAAACCGATCGGATTGTTTTCAGCCATGCTTGTAAATCTACTCGGCAGATGTCCACCAGTGTTTAACCTAAATGTGTGGTTAAGCCATACTTGCCAACTCTTTCTTAATGTCAGGGAGACTCCCTGAAATAGGGGTGATCTCCCTCACTCCCTGAAGAGTCTGGCATTCTCCCTGATGCTGAGCCACTACAAGACGTGGTTGGCTTCGCCATATGTGGCATGATGACACAGTTCAGAAATTGTGTCCTATGTCCATGTATTGATGCCTATGGAGATGGCCATTTTCATGGAGACCAAGATTTGATCAAAGACTGACAGGTAAGACAACATGACTTCAGTAATGGAGACAGAAATGTAAAAGACACTTCAGTCTCTATAGATTGATTAGCTGCTTTTCTTTAACGCATAGTTGCCTACTCCCTCATTTGTGGGAAGGCACCTGGGAGAACAAGGCAACCTCCCAGTTCTCGCCCCGCAATAGATTGTGACAATCGTTTAGGAGGCCAAAATTATGTGATTCGTCACTTTGTAGAATGTACTTAATAAATGATAACTAGAATCTGATTGGTTGCTATAGCCAACATCTCCACTTTTCAAACCCGCCGGAAAACTCGCAGCTTGATACATTTACCCCCTAGACTGCTGGCAGTTCAGGAAGGGGCAGAATGCGCACATTGCTTATATTATCATGGCATTGGGAAGAAGCACACTCCCCTGGACGTCTGCCCCATCACACAGTCATTCATTCAGGGCTTCTTGATACTAAACTTGGCGGACTAAGCGGTCCGTCTCCTACCTACAAGAGGAGCTGA